>NW_028274820.1:55739321-55892975 GCF_037043125.1 Eumetopias jubatus | reverse complement strand
TTTTGTTCTCAAAAAGACTGGATAATAATCTATAAAAAGTTGAATAAAAGTTTATCACCATCACCTTGATGCTTGTCTTACCAAGGCAGAAGCATTATCTTTATATAATGGGTTGCTAAATTTATTCCTTCATTTGTTCAAACACATGTTTTGAGAACTTGCTAGCTATGTGCCTGGAATATTCTAATTTTGGGGTTTAACAGTAAGTTACATACATAGTCCCTGATATCCTGAAAATGATTCTGAAGTGAGAAAAGCAGATATTATTCATTCAGAAGGATGTACAATTACTAGGCGATTTGAAGCAAAAGTATAAGAGGGTATGATTCTAAGTTTTCTTATGGAAGTGATACTGGGCTGAAATCGGAAAGATGAATAAGAGGTGCCTGTTCATTTATTATTGAGTCCCTTGTTTAAAAAAAGCACATGAAAAGGATGATATTAATGATCAATTCTTGGGCAAATGAGTGGCAACACTGTCTTACTATGAATGGCTTTCCTTTTGTTCAGGAGGAGCTGTGTTGGGTCAGAGCTGGTAGACTGGCTTCTAGAACACTGTCCTTTTGTCCAGTGCAGATCTATGGCCATAGGGGTCTGGCAGCTCCTACTGGATATGGGAATTATGTTATCAGGTCAGTATTACATGTTTTCAAAGCACGGAAGTGTTATTTTATTAAGCTACCAGAACAAAATTTACTTGATTTTCTAGAGGATGTTACAATCTGGATGGAAATTTTTTTCACAGGTAAATATTTGCATTCTCTCACATTTTATAAATGAAAGTGACCAGTCATCTTTTGATTGTTAATTCTCACACCTTTTGTCAAAATAATTAGGTACTTGCTGATTTATAGACTACTACATCTAAGAGTCTTTCCCTTACCCTCTCCTCTACTCAGAAGGCTGCTCACAATTTTTTTTAATCAGTGACATCTTTAGTTGCTCTAAATGTGTGATTTATCTAGCTGTACTTAGAATAATTAGCAGAAACTGATTTTATGAGTGGAATGTTACGCCATTTTAACTGACTAATCATGAACAATTAGGGATATGACATATGAAAATTAGCTGTTTAAACAGAACACAAAATTGATGTTAACTAGCAACTAAAATAGATGGCAGATAGCACTTTTCTTAGTTGAGCCCAGGGAATTAAAGAATTAGAAGTTAAGCAATCTGGATTCTTAATTTAGCTTTATCATGCAGGTGCTAGTTGGTCACTAGGAGGCCCCTTTGTCTCCATAGGTAATAAATACTGAGGATCAGAGAGCATAGTAAGGTTCAGAAAGGTATACCCAAGTCCCAGTGTAGTACGGATGGGGATGTGGGTGTAATTTCAGTGAGTTGTTGATACCTAGCACCTGATATTCTTATTGAGAAAAGCGGTAACTACCTTTGAGGAATGTTACCAGCTTGCTTGTGAGGTTCATGTTTCTGGTGAGCAAAAAAATTTGTGCCAGTGTTTTTTTGGATAAGTCTCTAACTCTTGATTCCTTTTAAAACAGCCTTGGTAGCATTGACATTTTGTGCTAGGTAATCCTGTTGTAGGGGCCCGTCCTGTACATTATAGGATGTTTAGCAGTATCACTTTTTCTACCCACCAGATGCCTGTAGCACCCTCTAGTAGTGAGAACCAAAAATGTCTCCAGACACCGCCGAATGTCGCTTGGGTGTCACAGGTGCCTCTGGTTGAGAACCACAGTTTAAACTTGCGATAGTGTTACATTTGTGTATCACTCAAGTAATTAAATATATTTGTTTGCTTTGAGACACACAAGAAATTCTCCCCACTGTTTGAATTGTTACTGATTTCACCTATCTGTGAAGCAGAAGAATCATAAACTATATATGAATATGCTGGCTAAAGCCTCAAGTAATAAAAATAGGTTGGTCAGTAAGTCCCTTTTAGTTCAATGGGATTGTGAACATGAATGGACTTAGAATATATAATTATAATCCTAACGCTGGGCTCTCCCTAATAATTAGTAGGGCTTTCAATTTATTATTTGGTTTATGACTCGCTAAATAATAGACTTTAAAAAAACAGATCCTCCCCTTTTTTGTTTCCAACAGTGGACCAGAATTTGTACTTTCAAGATACCTATGTTTTCTACCAGTTTTCTTCTGATGAATGTAGCTACTTGTACTGTGAATTTGAAAGAGAAGAAGAATGGCAGAATGGTGTCAAACTTTTACTGCAACTTGTGCCTCTCATTCCTGCTAGAGCGGGCATCTGTGAACTGTAAGTAGATGCTCTTTTGTTCTAATATAAAATTATTCTCACTTAGAGACTATTTCCTGTTTCTAGGCACTGTGCTCCGCTCTTTAAGGTCACCATCTCCTGTAAGAGATAGCTGTCCCGTTGCCGTTTCTCAGGTGCAAGTTCAGAAAGGTAAAAGGAATGGCTGGAGATTAAATCCAGCTAGAAAATGGCTGATGTGGTATTCGAATCCCAGAAGTTCATGCCTTGCCAGCTACACCATGCTGTGGCTAATTTAATCATCACTGTGTGAGTTGTGATCTAAATTAGGAGTAAAGATGACTTGGCTTAGGTTGAAATAAAATAATAATTGACATATTATCTGCTGTCCAAATGGTGACTTTCCTAAGAAAGAGCTCAACCGACCTTTCTGAAAATAAGCGAGAAGCAACATTTGGCAAATTAAAACACGTGAATCACTATCACATGAAGAGAGTGAATCACTATGTGATTAAAATGAATTAAAATTCATTAGAGAAGGCTTGGGAACAAGGCTTGAGTCATGATATGGTGTTGTTGATATGTCTTTGTCTCTCCACGGAATTCATGATAAGCTTATTTTGGAATAATGAATTTCAGATTAAAATTTTCCATCAATAACTTCTCCATATTCAGTTTTCAAAATACGTTCCCATACTGTGGACTCTCGGGTCTGTGAGATTAGCAGGGCAAGTGGTGTCATTTTTATCTCATGGGTAGGAAGGTAGGTTTCAGGAGAAACACCTACAATCATCACAAGGATGAGTTACTCTTAAAAAAAAAAACAACTGGACAGTTAATCCAGGCTTTTAGAAAAGAAATAAGTGTTAGAATATTAATGAGACACCATGCTAATAGGTTGATTGTAGAAGCACATCTTAATGTCAGGAACTATGCTAACTGCTTTATATTATTTCATCTTCAGATGAATTCTAGAAGTTACTACTATTGTCGCTTTTTTATAAGTGAGGAAAGTGAGGCACAGAGGTCAGGTGGCCTGTCCAGGGTCACAGGACCCTAACTTATGGTTTTGGGTGCAATTGTAAATGGCATTGACTCCTTAATTTGTCTCTCTTCTGTCTTGTTGGTGTATAGGAATGCCACTGATTTCTGTGCATTGATTTTATAGCCTGCCACTTTACTGAATTCCTGTATGAATTCTAGCAGTTTTGGGGTGGAGTCTTTTGGGTTTTCCACATAAAGTATGACTTCCTCTTTGCTGATTTGGACGCCTTTGATTTCTTTTTGTTGTCTGATTGCTGTGGCTAGGACTTCTAATACTATGTTGAATAGCAGTGGTGATAGTGGACATCCCTGCCGTGTTCCTGACCTTAGGGGGAAAGCTCTCAGCTTTTCCCCATTGAGAATTCAAACCCTAACTGTGGAACGTTAGGGTTTGAATCCATGTCCGTGTGACTCTAATAGCTACTCTTCTAACTCCTGCCAGAGTGTGATCCAGGAGTCATTCCAGCTTCCCCTTCTAAGACACTATAAACAGAAACTATAAAAATGTTAGACAGACTCCAAAATGGTTATGACTTTACCACCACCACCTCGCGTAGAGGACCTTGGAATGGTAAAGCAAAATTCAAATGTAATTCTTCAGAAACAGAAAATGTTCTTTAGTATAAGATGCTTTTAATAGAGGTGAGAATTTCCTGAGAAAAGTCAAAGAGCATTTTAGTAAACTTTAACAAGCTTTCCAAGAAGGAGCGTGTGCTTTGGAAGCTAGAGATGACTGTGACTTGCTTTGACGCCGTGAGACTGGCCTTCTCTAGCAGCTCTTCTTGACCACTTCCTGTCCTGCACCCAGGATGGAAGAGTGTCCGGTCGCACGGGTGTACACAGATTACCAGAGCCATAAGGGCAGCTGAAATCAACTTGCAGGCAGTCCTCATGATTTTGCTCCACTGCTTTCTCCCTGACTCGGAGAGCAGATTGGGATGCCACTGGGGGAGATGACCTTGTTATAGGGAAACCCTGAATCCACTCTAGGTTCTAAAACTTACTTTCAAAATTCGATTCCTAATATGAGTTCCAGATTACCTGCAGTCATTTGTCACATCAATCACTGAACACAAATGGCATGCGTCTGGAGTTGAGAATCACTTGTGCCTTGTTTATCAGCAGGTATTTTGGTGGTGGTGGTAGCATGACCATGTACATTGGGAGTGGTCATTCCTCTGGGGCAGTTGTCATTGGGGAGCTATGGATCCATCTGTCCCATATTATAGCTACTAACTATAAAAAGATAAAATTAATGAACCACTGTGAGTCTCTAAAGGCAGGAGATAGGTATATACACATATATAAATGTGTAAATAATATACAGATATATAATTTTTTTCTATGCTAGAGTTACAAGCAAACCTCTAAGCTAGGGTAAAATTTTTGCTAAATTTTGGAAAGCCAAGGTTTAGGTTATCCAGACTTGGAAGAAAGTATGGTCGGAAAGGAGGTGCCCAGGGGCACTGTCCTCTTCCAGCTGTTGATGGCTCAGCCCTCCTGGGGCTCAATGCTTGTGATGCCCAGGGGACTGCTGGTGATCCTCATTCATTCTAACCCCTATCTCACAGCTGTTTATTCCCTCCTGTGCTGCCCTTCTCCTTCCTCTGCCTCTTTCCTTATCTGGGCAAATTCTACCCACCCCTCAAGGGGGAGCCCAAGTCCTACCTTGACCCCAAAACTTCCACGAAGTCTTCAGTTCCTGTCAGTCTGACTTTTAGTTAACTAATGGCTCCTGCTGTTTGCATCCCACAATTTTTCCATTCTTCTGTGTCATTCTTCATCTTGTGTTATCCATTCTGCTCTCTTAACCCATTTTTATGCATTCTGCTGAAATGGCCTCTAAAGTCCTCTTGATGCATTAACTTGCATTGTCCATTCACGAGCTGAAAATCCTGTCCTGTGGTCTTTACCGGCCTTTTTGGTATTTGAAGGCTATTAAGGTCTGTGTATGTGGTTCTGCATTAGGTCCCTCTAATTTGCTGTCTTCTAAATCTCTGTAAAATTATGTGAGGAAGCCACTTAACGTCTCTATGTAACGTCTCTATGTAAACACAATTCTGCACAAATGTATTTTTTTAAAGTGGATTTTTTTCTTTCCATTTAGAAAAGAATGTTTGAAGCAGGATGGCAAATGGAGCTGTTGCAGGTTTCTGGGCTAATTTGAGGAAAAAGAATTCCTATTCTATACAAAATAACTTTTACATCCAAACTGAGTAGATAATTTGAAAGGAGTGTCCAGGGTACTTTCTCTGGGAGAAAGAAATAGCAGTCATTGTATTTTATTCAAACTGAAAGCCAAATCAAGTCATCCAGAATGGACTTTTTTCTAACTCTTTTTTTTTTTTAAATTTTGTGTGGGGGGGTGGAGGTAGATTGGGGTGTGTGTGGTTGGTTAGAAATGCTGAAGTAACCGCGTAGGGAAAGGCAGCCTAATAGTGCCTTTAGGACTAGTGAGAAATGGGAGGATTTACTCTGTGAGGAAGCTTGGCTATTTCAGTTGAACCGTCTTTACAGTGGCTGCCAGCTTACCAGGGGTGGGAGCGGTAGGGCTCTGAATAGACAGAGTCTGTGAACCTCAAATACACAAAACTACATTCTCCAATTACAGGGCAGTTAACATTTAAGCTGTTATTTAAAGAGTTCTAGAGGATTGCTAAAATGTAACTTGTGCTACAGTCAGACATTTAAAGAAAAATGTGATGTCTTCATTTTTCCTCTGAGCAATCTATTATTTATTGTCCACGTGAGCCTCCATCTTGCTAGGTAGCTGGAAGGAAGGGGAAGAAGCCCATAATTTTAGTCTAATCCAGTTAAATTATTCTAATAAGGTAATTTAAAAGGCTGTGGAGCATATTTTGGTAAAACTGTTCAGTCTGGGCCCACTCCCTGTTCCTCAGGAAGACAACCTCTGGTATGTGGTGAGTGGTATGGGTCTCTTAAGCCTGGTAGAGGAGGCTCTCCTGACAGGGTGAGCCCTTTCCCATCCCTGCCGATTTTGTCTAGTGGATGGGCAGCCACTTCCCTAATGATTCCTGAGGTATAACTGGGGTGTTCTGTTGGCATCTGCTGTGGAGCCTGGGCTGGTACAAGTTGGGTTTGTCTGTCCTGGCTGGATCAGTGTCTGTTGGTCCTGCCTGGCTGATGGGCCTTCCTGTGTACCTAATGGTGTTGCCAGTGCTCCTGAGGAGTATGGCTGTGGCTTCCACAGATAGTCCATTCAGCCACTTGACATCTGTTGAAACAGCTCCCTCTCATGGCATCCCAGCCTGAGTTTTCCTGATTCTAGTTATTGAAAAAACAAAACAAAAACATGTTCATTGTTGTTACTCTTATTTAGCAGTGCACTTAATTGAATGGTATCTTAACCTTCAGATTCCTAACTAACCAACTCTAGGGAAAGCTCAGTCCGGTGGGTTAAGATGAATTTATTAGTGGGGCACCTGGGTGGCTCAGTCGGTTAAGCATCTGACTCTTGATTTCGACTCAGGTCATGATCTAAGGGTTGTGAGATGGAGCCCTGCGTTTGGCTCTGTGCTGGGCGTGGAGCCCACTTAAGATTCTCTCTCTCTCTCTCTCCCTGCCCCTCCCCTCCATTTCCTCTCTCTTTCTCTCTTTTTCCTTCTCTAAAAAAAAGAAAAAGGATGAATTTATTAGCATTATTTCATGCTCTAGACAGAGACACAAAGGGTACTTGAGGTAGATGGAACAGTGTGCAGGGCATGAGGTTAGGAAGAGTGGTGGCACGTCGAGGCAGTGCAAGGTGGCTTGATGTGGCTGGAGCAGTGAGCCACAGTGAGAGGAACTCAGCCTTTGAGAAGGGTGGGGAGCACGTCTCAGATGGAGTGCAGGGCTGTGTAAATCCATAGGGAACACAAGCATTATCTTTACACTGAATAAAGAAAATGACCTGTGTGTCGTCGGTTCTGAAATAAATACAGTTTGTTACTTGAAGTCACGGTAACATTTTTGTCATGTGTTTGCTTAATCAACATGTACAGAGTTCATGGGGCTGTGATCCATTTCTATGTAAAAGGGGTCTCCCTACTTAAAAAAAATGGGGAAGAATTGGCGTAGTCACTTGGCCTAAGCTGGCCTGGCAGTGACAACAATAATAAAATCAATAGTAGCAGTAATGATTAACACTTCTTACAACAGAAGTTTGAAGTTACAGATGAAGGAGCTGAGGCAAGGCGGGTTGCGTAACTTGCCAAAGGGACAGGCCTCTGTACTTGGTGGCAGTGACGTAAAATGAAGGCAGAAGCTGAGCTTGGAAGTGACCTCTATGGCAGTGGTTCTCAACCATGATCCTTTCAAAAAGAAGGAGGCATAATTTGAGATCTACTGAGTCAGGCTTGGGATGGAGAGCTGAGACAATCCTATCAGTACTTAATGTCAAGTTCTAAAGGGGAGGCTAATGTACACCAAAGTTGAAGTCAACAGTTCTGTAAAGTCAGCCATACAGAAAGAGCTTGGTTAAGTGACAGGAAATGTGAATGTTAATTAAATCAAAGTTGTAAAATACTATGTAAAGAAGTCAGATTAATACCTTTATGACGAAGATTTTATCAAGCATGGTACTTACCACCACTTGGCTGACACTCCTGAAATTCTGTACATTTAGCTTCATAAAGGTTTATATTTGGAAGGGAGTGCGGAGTCCTTAGATAACTGAATTTGCTCCTCTTAGCTTTTAGGTAAGGAAAAGGGACAGGGAGAAGATCTGGGAAGAGGCAACCACCCATACCCTTCTCAACAGGCATTAACTGACCAGCAGGTTTGTGTGAAGTACAAGTTTGTGCTTGGCCCTGTGGGGATACGACCATATGTAAGTAATTACGTAAGGCCCTTTATGAGGCTAGCATTATTAGGACAAAATTCAGAAAGAGAAAATGTGAAAACCAGAAACTTTCTCAACAAATATTAGTAAATGGGATCCAACAATTTATAAAAGTGATAATACATCATGAAAAACAGGACTTTATCCCAGGAATAAAAGGATGGTTCAAAGTTTAAAAATCAATCAGTATAGTTCACCAGATTTAGTCTAACAGGAAAAACTGTATGATAAACTCCATTGATACAGAGAAAGCATTTGAAAAAATTCATTATCCATTCAGGATAAAAAGTCTTAGAAAATGAGGACTATAAAGAAACTTCTTCAATCTGATAAACCTTACATAAAACCTATGGCTTACATCATACTTAATAGTGGAAGACTGAATGCTTTCCCACTAAGGGAACAAGGCTAATACATCTCCTTTTAATTATTTCTCTTCAACACTAGTCAGTGCAATAAGACAAGATAAAGGCATAAAATGTATACAGACTAGAAGAAAAAATAAAGCCACCTCTCTCTGCAGATGACTTAATTATATAAATACAAAATCCCAAGGAATCTACAAAAACCTACTAGAACTAATAAGCAGGTTTAGCACGGTCACAAGTTACAAGGTCAGTATACAAAAATGAATTCTGTTTCTATGTACTAGCACAAAAAACACTGAAATACTCAGGTACATATCTAAAAAGTGTGCAAGAGCTGTATGTGTCAAACACTTCATGAGTCTGATGGAAAAAAATCAAATAAAACTTAAATAAGAGGATCGCTCCATGTTCATGGAATGGAAGACTTACTATTATTAAGACCTTAATTCTCCCCAAGCTGATGTATCTTTTTAAAAAAAATTTTTTATTGTTATGTTAATCACCATACATTACATCATTAGTTTTTGATGTAGTGTTCCATGATTCATTGTTTGTGCATAACACCCAGTGCTCCACGCAGAACGTGCCCTCTTTAATACCCATCACCAGGCTAACCCATCCCCCCACCCCCCTCCCCTCTAGAACCCTCAGTTTGTTTTTCAGAGTCCATCGTCTCTCATAGTTCGTCTCGCCCTCCAATTTACTCCCCTTCATTCTTCCTCTCCTGCTATCTTCTTCTTCTTTTTTTTCCCTAACATATATTGCATTGTTTGTTTCAGAGGTACAGATCTGTGATTCAACAGTCTTGCACAATTCACAGCACTCACCATAGCACATACCCTCCCCAATATCTATCACCCAGCCACCCCATCCCTCCCACCCCCCACCACTCCAGCAACCGTCAGTTTGTTTCCTGAGATTAAGAATTCCTCATATCAGTGAGGTCATATGATACATGTCTTTCTCTGATTGACTTATTTCACTCAGCATAACACCCTCCAGTTCCATCCACGTCGTTGCAAATGGCAAGATCTTATTCCTTTCGATGGCTGCATAATATTCCATTGTGTATATATACCACATCTTCTTTATCCATTCATCTGTCGATGGACATCTTGGCTCTTTCCACAGTTTGGCTATTGTGGACATTGCTGCTATAAACATTGGGGAGCACGTACCCCTTCGGATCCCTACATTTATATCTTTGTGGTAAATACCCAGTAGTGCAATTGCTGGATCGTATGGTAGCTCTATTTTCAACTGTTTGAGGAACCTCCATACTGTTTTCCAGAGTGGTTGTACCAGCTTGCATTCCCACCAACAGTGCAGTGTAGGAGGGTTCCCCTTTCTCTGCATCCCCGCCAACATCTGTCGTTTCCTGACTTGTTAATTTTAGCCATTCTGACTGGTATGAGGTGGTATCTCATTGAGGTTTTGATTTGGATTTCCCTGATGCCGAGTGACGTTGAGCACTTTTTCATGTGTCTGTTGGCCATTTGGATGTCTTCTTTGGAAAAATGTCTGTTCATGTCTTCTGCCCATTTCTTGATTGGATTATTTGTTCTATGGGTGTTGAGTTTGATGAGTTCTTTATAGATTTTGGATAAGAGCCCTTTATCTGATATGTCATTTGCAAATATTTTCTCCCATTCTGTCGGTTGTCTTTTGGTTTTGTGGACTGTTTCTTTTGCTGTGCAAAAGCTTTTTATCTTGATGAAATCCCAATAGTTCATTTTTGCCCTTGCTTCCCTTGCCTTTGGCGATGTTTCTAGGAAGAAGTTGCTGCAGCTGAGGTCGAAGAGGTTGCTACCTGTGTTCTCCTTTAGAATTTTGATGGACTCCTGTCTCATATCTAGGTCTTTCAACCATTTGGAGTCTATTTTTGTGTGTGGTGTAAGGAAAGGGTCCAGTTTCCTTCTTCTGCATGTGGCTGTCCAATTTTCCCAACACCATTTGTTGAAGAGACTGTCTTTTTTCCATTGGACATTCTTTCCTGCTTTGTCGAAGATTAGTTGACCATAGAGTTGAGGGTCCATTTCTGGGCTCTCTATTCTGTTCCATTGATCTATGTGTCTATTTTTGTGCCAGTACCATACTGTCTTGATGATGACAGCTTTGTAATAAAGCTGGAAGTCCGGAATTGTGATGCCGCCAGCTTTGCTTTTCTTTTTCAACATTCCTCTGGCTATTCGGGGTCTCTTCTGGTTCCATACAAATTTTAGGATTATTTGTTCCATTTCTTTGAAAAAAGTGGATGGTATTTTGATGGGGATTGCACTGAATGTGTAGATTGCTCTAGGTAGCCTTGACATCTTCACAATGTTTGTTCTTCCAGTCGATGAGCATGGAATGTTTTTCCATTTCTTTGTGTCTTCCTCAATTTCTTTCATGAGTATTTTATAGTTTTCTGAATACAGATCCTTTGCCTCTTTGGTTAGATTTATTCCTAGGTATCTTATGGTTTTGGGTGCAATTGTAAATGGCATTGACTCCTTAATTTGTCTCTCTTCTGTCTTGTTGTTGGTGTATAGGAATGCCACTGATTTCTGTACATTGATTTTATAGCCTGCCACTTCACTGAATTCCTGTATGAGTTCTAGCAGTTTTGGGGTGGAGTCTTTTGGGTTTTCCACATAAAGTATCATATCATCTGCAAAGAGTGAGAGTATGACTTCCTCTTTGCCGATTTGGATGCCTTTGATTTCTTTTTGTTGTCTTATTGCTGTGGCTAGGACTTCTAATACTATGTTGAATAGCAGTGGTGAGAGTGGACATCCCTGCCGGGTTCCTGACCTTAGGGGGAAAGCTCTCAGCCTTTCCCCATTGAGAATGATATTCGCTGTAGGTTTTTCATAGATGGCTTTTATGATATTGAGATGGGTACCCTCTGTCCCTATACTCTGAAGAGTTTTGATCAAGAAAGGATGCTGTACTTTGTCAAAGGCTTTTTTTGCATCTATTGAGAGGATCATATGATTCTTTTTCTTTCTTTTGTTAATGTATTGTATCACGTTGATTGATTTGCAGATGTTGAACCAACCTTGCGGCCCAGGGATAAATCCTACTTGGTCATGGTGAATAATCCTTTAATGTACTGTTGGATCCTATTGGCTAGTATTTTGGTGAGAATTTTTGCATCCATGTTCATCAAGGATATGGATCTGTAATTCTCCTTTTTGATGGGGTCTTTGTCTGGTTTTGGGATCAAGGTAATGGTGGCCTCATAAAATGACTTTGGAAGTTTTCCTTCCATTTCTATTTTTTGGAACAGTTTCAGGAGAATAGGTATTAATTCTTCTTTAAATGTTTGGTAGAATTCCCCTGGGAAGCCATCTGGCCCTGGGCTTTTGTTTGTTGGGAGATTTTTGATGACTGCTTCAATTTCCTTAGTGGTTACAGGTCTGTTCAGGTTTTCTATTCCTTTCTGGTTCAGTTTTGGTAGTTGATACATCTCTAGGAATGCATCCATTTCTTCCAGGTTATCTAATTTGCTGGCATAGAGTTGCTCATAATATGTTCTTATAATTGTTTGTATTTCTTTGGTGTTGGTTGTGATCTCTCCTTTTTCATTCATGATTTTGTTGATTTGAGTCATTTCTCTTTTCTTTTTGATAAGTCTGGCCAGGGGTTTATCAATCTTGTTAATTCTTTCAAAGAACCAGCTCCTACTTTCGTTAATCTGTTCTACTGTTCTTTTGGTTTCTATTTCATTGATTTCTGCTCTGATCTTTATTATTTCTCTTCTCCTGCAGGGTTTAGGCTTTATTTGCTGTTCTTCCTCCAGCTCCTTTAGGTGTAGGGTTAGGTTGTGTATTTGAGACCTTTCTTGTTTCTTGAGAAAGGCTTGTATTGCTATATACTTTCCTCTCAGGACTGCCTTTGCTGTATCCCAAAGATTTTGAACAGTTGTGTTTTCATTTTCATTGATTTCCATGAATTTCTTAAATTCTTCTTTAATTTCCTGGTTGACCCATTCATTCTTTAGTAGGATGCTCTTTAGCCTCCATGTATTTGAGTTCTTTCCGACTTTCCTCTTGTGACTGAGTTCTAGTTTCAAAGCATTGTGGTCTGAAAATATGCAGGGAATAATCCCAAACTTTTGGTACCGGTTGAGACCTGATTTGTGACCTAGGATGTGATCAATTCTGGAGAATGTTCCATGGGCACTAGAGAAGAATGTGTATTCTGTTGCTTTGGGATGGAATGTTCTGAATATGTCTGTGAAGTCCATTTGGTTCAGTGTGTCATTTAAAGTCTTTATTTCCTTGTTGATCTTTTGCTTAGATGATCTGTCCATTTCAGTCAGGGGGGTGTTAAAGTCCCCCACTATTACTGTATTGTTATCAATGTGTTTCTTTGCTTTTGTTATTAATTGCCTTATATAATTGGCTGCTCCCGTGTTAGGGGCATAGATATTTACAGTTGTTAGATCTTCTTGTTGGATAGACCCTTTAAGTAGGATATAGTGTCCTTCCTCATCTCTTATTACAGTCTTTGTCTTAAAATCTAATTTGTCTGATACAAGAATTGCCACCCCAGCTTTCTTTTGGTGTCCATTAGCATGATAAATGGTTTTCCACCCCCTCACTTTCAATGTGGGAGTATCTTTGGGTCTAAAATGAGTCTCTTGCAGACAGCATATTGATGGGTCTTGTTTTTTAATCCAATCTGATAGCCTGTGTCTTTTGATTGGGGCATTTAGCCCATTTACATTCAGGGTAACTATTGAAAGATATGAATTTAGTGCCATTGTATTGCCTCTAAGGTGACTGTTACTCTATATTGTCTGTGTTTCTTTCTGGTCTTTGCTGCTTTTAGGCTCTCTCTTTGCTTAGAGGCCCCCTTTCAATATTTCTTGTAGGCCTGGTTTCGTGTTTGCAAATTCCTTTAGTTTTTGTTTGTCCTGGAAGCTTTTTATCTCTCCTTCAATTTTCAATGACAGCCTAGCTGGATATAATATTCTTGGCTGCATATTTTTCTTGTTTAGTGCTCTGAAGATATCATGCCAGTCCTTTCTGGCCTGCCAGGTCTCTGTGGATAGGTCTGTTGCCAATCTAATGTTTCTACCATTATAGGTTATATATCTCTTCTCCCGAGCTGCTTTCAAGATTTTCTCTTTGTGTCTGAGACTCGTAAGTTTTACTGTAAGATGTCAGGGTGTTGACCTACTTTTATTGATTTTGAGAGGGGTTCTCTGTGCCTCCTGGATTTTGATGCCTGTTTCCTTCTCCACATTAGGGAAGTTCTCTGCTATAATTTACTCCAATATGCCTTCTGCCCCTCTCTCTCATTCTTCTTCTTCTGGGATCCCAATTATTCTAATGTTGTTTCATCTTATGGTATTGCTTATCTCTCGAATTCTGCCCTCGTGATCCAGTAGTTGTTTATCTCTCTTTTTCTCAGCTTCTTTATTTTCCATCATTTGGTCTTTTATATCGCCAATTCTCTCTTCTGCCTCATTTATCTTAGCAGTTAGTGCCCCCATTTTTTATTGCACTTCATTAATAGCCTTTTTGATTTCGATTTGGTTAGATTTTAGTTCTTTTATTTCTCCAGGAAGGTTTCTCTAAAAACTTCCATGCTTTTTTCAAGCCCAGCTAGTATCTTTAAAACCATGATTCTGAACTCTAGGTCTGACATCGTACTAATGTCCATATTGAGTAGGTCCCTGGCAGACGGTACTACCTGTTGTTCTTTTTGCTGAGGTGATTTTTTTCGTCTTGTCATTTTGTCCAGAGGAGAATAGATAAATGAGAGAACGAAATGCTAAGAGGTTAACAACGTCCCCAGCAAATATACTCTAAACAAATCAGAAAAGACCTGAAACCAGGGGAAAAGAAAGGGAGAGAAAGAAAAAAGAAAGAGAAAAAAAAGAAAAAGAACAAGATAAAAACAAACAAAAACAAAACAAAACAAAACAGAATATGATCAAATTGGATCAGGCTAGTGCATAGATCAGTGCCACACACTAGATTTGGGGTGTATTTTGGTCTGTTAGAAGAAAGTGCCTCCTAAAATTTTAAAGAAAGAAAGACATATATGTACAAAATAAGGGTTGATACAATGAAGGGATGGAAGATGACTGTAAAGATGAAAATTATAAAAGATTTTATAAAAGGAATTGATAAGATAAGAAGTTGCTTGAAAAAAGAAAGAAGAGGATTTAAAAAGGGAGAGAATGTGATCAGGCAGGAGACTAGAACAAAGCCATACACTAGTGATTTAGGGAATATTTTGATCTGTTAGAAGAAACTGTATCTCAAAATTTTAAAGAGAGAACAACATATATATATGCCAAAAATAAGGGTAACCACTATGAAGGGATAGAATATGACTCTAAAAATGAAAAAAAATGTGTTTTTTAAAAAAGGGATTGATAAGATGTTGGTTGAAAAAGGGAAAAAGAAAAATTCAAAAAAAACCCAGTTAAATTAACTTTGCAAAACTAATGAATCATGGTAAAAAAGCCATGAATTCTATGTGCAGTATTCCCCTAGCGCTGGAGTTCTCCCGTTTTCCTTGATCAGTAAACTTGGTCTTGGCTGGCTGTTTGTGCTGATCTTCTGGGGGAGGGGCCTGTTGCTGTCGTTCCCAAATGTCTTTGCTGGAGGTGAAATTGCCCCCCTTGTCCATCCGGGCTAAGCAATCTGCTCGGGTTTGCTCTGGGCAGCTTTTGTTCCCTGCAAGCCCTTGGTACAGCTTTGGAGGACGAGAGTGAAAATGGTGGCCTCCCAATCTCCGCCTGGAGGAGCCGAGAACTCGGGGCCCCGCTCCTCAGTGCACCCCCAGAGAAAAGCAGTGAGTCACTCCTGTCTCCCCAGTCTCTGGCTGCACTCCGTGCTCACCCGGCCTGTGACTGAGCGTTTCTATCTCTGGCATCCGACCCCGTTTGGAGTCTCCAAACCCAGCAGATCCCTGCGGTGCGCTCCCGTGCCGCTCCTCCCGGGGGAGGAAGGGGAGTCTCCCTGGCTCTGCTGCTTGTTGGGTCCCTGCTTGAGGAGCAGTGGCCCGATTGGGCCGCGGATCTCAGTTTATGGCAACCCCGAGCTGAGAGCCCGCGCCTCGGCTCCATCTCTGCAGCCGGCTTCCCTGCTCTGATATGTGGGAGCTCTGGCGCATTCAGGCTCCCCCGGTCTTTCTGTGACCCCGAGGGTCCTGAGACCACACTGTCCCATGAGGGTTCTACCCCCAGCTTAGCCACTGGAGCGACGTCCCTCAGCGGAGCCGGCTTCTAAAAGTTCTGATTTTGTGCTTCGCGGCTCTATCACTTGCCAGAAGCAGCCGACGGAGGCCCCCTCCCCCGCCGTCTATCCTCCCGAGTATCCCCTCAGATTCACTTCTCTGCACATCCTACCTTCCAGAAAGTGGTCGCTTTTCTGTTCATAGAGTTGTTGCTATTCTTTTCTTCGATCTCCTGTTGAGTTCGTAGGTGTTCAGAATGGTTTGATCCCTATTCAGCTGAATTCCTGAGACCAGACGAAATCCAGGTCTCCTACTCCTCCGCCATCTTGGTCTGTCCCCCCCGCCCCCCCCACATATCTTTTCAATGGCAGTCATCTTGTCTATTGGCCTCACCACACCTGCATAATAGTAAAACCTACTTTGGAAACACTGACCTCTGAACAGGGAGTGTCCTGGTGCTAAGTCCTCAGACTTCTTTCTCTGCTCTCATTCTGGCTGTGCCCTCACCCAGTCCTTTATTTAATATCCTCCCCATGGTGGTGATTTCCAAAATTCAGATCCCTGTCTCCCCTTGGCACCCCACATACGCTAATGCAGCCACCACCTTCCACCCTGTCACCTCCATTCCTTTATTGTCCTTATTCTGCCTAACTTTGCCTTGTCTACCTGACATGTTTAAGCAAGGTGAGAAATTGATTGGCATCCTTAATTTCTGAACTGGTGCTGAATTAACATCTTCTAAGTGGGAGATCTACTTCAAGTCCACCATTCCTATGTCCCAAACCTACCTTTTATATTCCTGACTTTTCCTAATTAGATTCTCATTTTATGCTCTTTGGGGAAGAGGAAATAAATATTGGATGAGTAAACATTTTTTGAATATTTCTCAAAAAAATTTTGTGATGGAGCTTGGCATAAGTTTCATATTAGGATCTTAGGTGAAGAAAGTTTCCATTTACTACTTTAAATTTTACAAAAAATGCTATGAAATCAGCTGGTCTTAGTCTTTGTTATTACTCATCACCCCCTCCCCCAAGGAAGCACTAAGCCCTCCAAAATTTCCATTGTTTACAGAAAAGACTTATTCTAGATGTGGGAACAGATTGCTTATTTTTATCAGAGTACATAATTATTTAAGAGTAGTACAGGAATTTTAACAGAAGTTGAACTTTTAGGCCTGGTTGTGCTAGCATTTGAAATGTAGCTGTTTAAATATTAACTATTAATTCTCAAATCTTCAATATAAAATGCAAAAATATCAATAATAATTTTATTCGATTTTGGATGAATGTGTAACTATATATCCTGGACTCAGTGAAACCTGTCACATTCACATTTTACTAGTGTTTGGTAAATGGCCTCTGTAAGCACAACTAGTAGCCTGATCCTGTGAAAAATTAACTTCCCTTTAGAAGGTTGAACAGAAGGTTGTATTCATGATATCAAAGATGGTAAGAAAAATCTAATTCTCATTTTTCTACCATCCCACTTTTTCTTTTTTGTCATAAGAATGTGCTTTGTTATGCAAAATGGATGTGTCCAGATTATAGATGTTAGAGAAGGTGAGTGTACTTTCTTAGTCTCCTGGGACCAGTGGGTGTTAGATGTCGTGGAGATTGAGTCTGTCCTCCTGGAGGAGCATTCTCTTTGGCAGTGTCTAGGACTTGATATCAGTGATTTCTAAGGAAGAAAAATTTCAAATCTGGCCCAGGAAATATTTCTGCAAGAGAAAGGCCTTGAAGTTTCCTTGCCTGACAGTCAGCAAGTACAGAACAGACTCTGTGAACTGTGGCATCATCCGCTGACTTAACATCATTAGTTCTCAGTTTGGTGGAGGGAGAGTCCCTCTTTCTGCTCAAGACTCATTCTTCTCTCTGGGCTGTGGGTCCTTCCCCTCCTTGGAGACTTCCTTTTCCTGCTTTCTCATATCTCTCTGTTGGCTCTTTTCTTTCAGCAAATGATTCCCTCAATCGTAATAACCGGCTTTGATTTTATATCCTCTTCTAGTTACTTCTCCATCAATCTCGTTTGTTTTACAGCCGAAGTTCATAGCCCTCAGCACAAAACAAAATCTCTTTAGCAGTATCAGATGAGGCCCTGGCTGATCTGGCCTTGGCTTTATCTCCTGCCATTTCCTACTTTCTTGTCCTGGTAATCCTGCTACAATTCCAGGGCCACTTCTTATCCATCCAAACTTCACCCTGGATATCACTTCTCCCAAGAAGTGCCTCTGACAATCACAGATAAGGCTAAGTGACTCTCACTTGTGTTGGCAGAGTATCTTAAAGATGGAGTTTGCTAAACCCACTGATGGTTTTGTTTTCTTTCTTTTTAAAATACAAACAATTTAACTTTATTGAAATTAGGAAAAAATACACCTCAGAAGCTACATGTTTCTCTGTAGGAATGATAATCTGATTGTGGCAAAACTCAATATTCATGCATTCTTGAAATTTGCCTAATTTTTCTTCTTTAGCCCATTAGATTTCCTGGTATATTATTATCATAATTTGGCTTGCCTTTTCCTGTGTAATTTGTGTATATTTTTCAGAAATGCTGATTAATGGGTGCCTGGGTGGCTCAGTTTGTTAAGTGTCCGACTCTTTTTTTTATTATTATGTTATGTTAATCACCATACATTACATCATTAGTTTTTGATGTAGTGTTCCATGACTCATTGTTTGCATATAACACCCAGTGCTCCATGCAGAACGTGCCCTCTTTAATACCCATCACCAGGCTAACCCCTCCCCCCACCCCCCTCCCCTCTAGAACCCTCAGTTTGTTTCTCAGAGTCCATAATCTCTCATGGTTCGTCTCCCCCTCCGATTTCCCCCCCTTCATTCTTCCCCTCCTGCTATCTTCTTCTTCTTCTTCTTTTTTTTTTTAACATATAATGTATTATTTGTTTCAGAGGTACAGGTCTGTGATTCAACAGTCTTACACAATTCACAGCGCTCACCATAGCACATACCCTCCCCAATGTCTTATCACCCAGCCACCCCATCCCTCCCACCCCCCACCACTCCAGCAACCCTCAGTTTGTTTCCTGAGAGTAAGAATTTGTCATATCAGTGAGGTCATATGATACATGTCTTTCTCTGATTGACTTATTTCACTCAGCATAATACCCTCCAGTTCCATCCACGTTGTTGCAGATGGCAAGATTTCATTCCTTTTGATGGCTGCATAATATTCCATTGTGTATATATACCACATCTTCTTTATCCATTCATCTGTCGATGGACATCTTGGCTCTTTCCATAGTCCAGAGAAAGGGGAACCCTCCTACATGGTTGGTGGGAATGCAAGCTGGTGTAGCCACTCTGGAAAATAGTATGGAGGTTCCTCAAAAAGTTGAAAATAGAGCTACCGTACGACCCAGCAATTGCACTACTGGGTATTTACCCCAAAGATACAAATGTAGTGATCCGAAGGGGTACGTGCACCCCGATGTTTATAGCAGCAATGTCCACAATAGCTAAACTATGGAAAGAGCCAAGATGTCCATCGACAGATGAGTGGATAAAGAAGCTGTTTTGTTTTCATATGGGTGTGTGCCATGCATCTCTTATTTGTGGGATCGTGTGTTTGAAAGATTCCTGTATAGTTTGTCTTGGTTCTGTTTTTTTCCATGCCCTAGAATTTCATCAGCCTCTAGCAGAGGTAGTCTCAGGTCCATCCTAAATACTGCATTTCTCTCCAGTCCCTCCAAACCAAACAAAAAGCACAGGACAGCTCAACATCAGCCTGGCTTTAGGGGTTGGTGATGGTGGGAAGTAATGAACAGGCCTGCCTGACATCCCCATAGAACAGACTCTTCCCTGTTAGAATTCTGATTTGGAGACGGGCATGTTTCCCACCCTCCTTGGGGTCCCAATCTAGAATATCTCTGTTTGATGTGAAGGTTGATGTGTAGTGTGTATGAAAGAAGCACTCAGACACAAACGAAGCCCCTGGGAGAGCAGTAATAGCATTTTACATGAAAGCTGAGTGAGGCCACAGCTCCTGTCATTAGGTTTCTTTGTAATGTGCAGCTCAGTGTAGTGTTGGCATAAGTACGTCTGGAAGGTCATGGATAACCGCTCAGCTGGTCTGGCTTGTGCCAGTTATACACAGTCTCTACCTCTTGAAATACTTGACTCCAAATCTTTGCAATCCCAACAACCATCAAATAGACATTTAACACATTTTCTTAAAGGATCAATGTTATGCATAGTGGTAGCTCTTGGCAGCCCACATACGCTATTCAGTACTGACACATAGATGGACAGACAGAACTCGTGCATTTTTGAAGTATCAGTATACAAATGTAAAGTGGTATTATTTGGATAATATTTCCATAATAAAATGCCTCCAGTTTTCCACCCTGAAATACCATGAAACTTCTTTCAGTTAGAAAGGAAGTAAGGTTTTCCAACTCCAAGATGGTATTGGTTGCTCTTGAATCTTAAGGCACAAATATTTTGGCCAAAATCTGGTTGAGGAGTGTGGGTTCTGTCTCTCATATAGAAAATGTATGACAAGCTTTATCTTTAAGAACTTCATTGGAATAATCTCAACCCATTATACTAATTCTCATGAAGGAATTCTCACTAAAAGAATTCTGGGAAACCCTGCAGGGATACCAGGTAAATCCAAGTTGTTAGAAATTATACTGGGCCTGACTGGTATCAAACGAATTCCATTGCCCAGATAATGGCCCCCGGGTGCTGCCTCCTGAGGTTCTTTATTGGAACTCAACACTATGTGACTATTTGGCTATCAGAGCTGAGAGATGTTCTAGGGTGGGGACTTACTGTTCTTTTCTGCTGCAGGATGAATTGTGCAAATGATTATCAAACAAGTGGCTGGGTTGTAAACTGTCACTACATCTATACTAGTTATTTCTTAGAAGAAGATGAGGAGGTAGGGTGATCCTTGTACTGCTATTACTTTATTTAAGGTACTTTCAGAGTTAGCACATCTTTGGTATTTGATATAAGAAGGTCATGGTTGGATTCGAATGACGAGAAGGTCACTGAAAGACAGAACTGCTGCAGGGAGCTGGGAGAACGATGGAACAGCTCAGGGAAAGCATTCTTGAGTAAAAGCAGCGTCCTTCAGTTGAACTGACTGCAGATAACAAGCTAATATCTTATGCAGTGGTAGTCTTGGGATAGTGATTCATAGAGCATTGCTTGAAGTTTCAGGTACTCTGTTAATTTATTCAACAGTTATTTATTGAATGTCTCTTATAGACTAGGTTGTGTTCTAAGTGTTGGGGATATAACCATGAACAAAACTCTGTGGAACAAAATGTCTAGTTCCACAGAGCCTACAGTATACTAGGGGAGGACAGACAATTTCCTAAATAAACAGATTTAGGTTGGTTAAAGATAGAAAACTTCATGAAGATACATAAAGTAGGAAATGAGGGATATGTAGATAAGGGTCAGGAAAGAAGTTGACAGAGACTTCAAGGCTGTGAGGCAAAAGTGAGGTGGCTATCTGAGGGAAGAGTGCTAGGTTAAAGGGATAGCTGGTGCAGAGGTCTCAGGTGGAAGCATTAAAGTTGAAGCAAATGTGAAGGGGGGGAGAGTTGTCAGCCACTGTGAAGACTTTGGTTTTATACTGAGGGAGATGGGGAGTCATTTGAGGATTTTGAACAGAGGAGGGACATCATGATGTGACTTACATGTTAACAAGACCACTCTGGCTCCTGGGTAAAAGATTTGGTGGCTGGGACAATAGTGGTGGTGGTGGTAGAGGTGGTGAGAAGTGGTCAAATGGGAGATATACCTGGAAGGTAGAGCCGATAGGATACCTCTCAAACTACTGAAGACATCTGCCCACAGTACCAGCACTCAGGACTTTCTGCTGGAGAATTACTGGGCCTGCCTTGGGCTGTTGGTAAGCAGGGCCCTTGAGAAGAAGCTGTGGTAATTTGTAAATCTCTGGTGCCTGCTGGGCCAGAGCTTCCTGCTGGCACACACACTCTGGGATGGGTCTTCCTTCCTGGGGTGACTGCTGGTCTCTTTCTGTCTCATGTCACTTGTCACTGCCGTTACCTGCTGATGCCAGCCGGGGTTTCTCCACTTCTCTTCTCTGACCCCTGACAAACCACACGGAGCTTCTCTCTTCCTCTCCTGTTCACTGATCCCCTTGAGTAATAATGGGAAACTAGGCAAGTATTAGAGTTGATTCTTTCCTTTATTCCCCCTTGCTCATTTTCATTACCTGTTTTGATCTGACATGGGAGAACTTTGTCTTCACTGGATTGCACTGACATGTATTTACATACATAAAATCAGAATTTATCTTATTTCATAAAAATACATTCGTTGGGGAAAGACAGTCTGGTATTTTTGGGCATTTTGGCCTAGAGCTGGGGAGGGGACACTGTGGTGAGGAAGGAAGGAGTGATGAGGTGTTATCCTCCCCTCTCTCTAAGCTATTTCACTGTGTGCCTGTTACCATCAGACCCGCTCCTAAGACCTTACTCTACGCCAGGTCAGGTGCGGATGCTGGCCGGTGCAGGGGGGATGGGGCACAGGAACGGGAAAGGAAGAGTATTTCTGAATTCTAGAGTTTTCAGTAGGCTGTAGGATAATCCCTGAAGATTTGGACTCTGAGAGGAGCAGGACCAGCTCTCAGTTTTAGAAAGATAATCCTGGTATCTCTAGGAGATTGGGCACAAGAGGAGAAGCCAGAGACAAAGAAGTTGGTTAGAAGATAGTAAAAATAATTTGTGCAAGAGAAGGAGAAGGCTTCAGTTGTCAGTGAGGCTTAACAGGGGGGAACTGAAGGAAACAGAGGCAATGGCCACAGGGTGACCACGGGGCTGAGTCGTGAGAGGCGCTCGTAGAAGCCGCAGAGGCACGAGGCAATAGGAGTACCATGTAAGTTATGCTGACTTCAAGGAGCCCCTAGAAAATAAGGTTCCTGGAATTGCCCCCCAGAGCCCCTTTGAAGGCAGATGGTAAAACAAGGTGAGCTCAGGGGAGATTTGGGGGCTGGAGAAAGATTTGAGAGCTCTGGTTGTGGTGATAAAAATGGGATGAGGGCTGCAGGACAGCTCTTGGGAGGTCATCTCTGTCTTTCTTACATACACTTCCTTCAGAATTTTTTTTTTTTTTTTTTTTTTTTTTGCCAAGGCATGTTTTGGGCTGGAAGAATGACCAAAGGTAGTTTTGCTCCTGAACAGGGACTAAATCATTTGTCAATAGACCATCAGTGGCTCAGCCATTACTCACGAAGTAGCCATTATCAGTCACATACACAAGAACTTCCCTTGGAATTCAGAATTCCTTTCAGGAGTTTGTTGAAAACACGTTCACGATGGAATCTGTGCTGGTGCAAAATACCTCATGCCCATGACCTCATTGTTGAGCTATGTGCCGGGGTCTGAGAGGCAGGAGCCAATGTGACCAGCCCCTGCTTCACTGCAGATGCAGACGGGTGCTGAAGCCCTTGCTGGTGCCCTCGTACCCAGGGCGTTTGGCTCTCGATTTCCTGTCACATCTGTTCAGTCACCTCAGCTTAACCCTATACACCTGTTTGGATGGCGTAGGTTATAAAGGGTTGCAAATCTCTTCTCAGTGGAACGTCATGTATATGGAAAGCTCGTGAATAGATCATTTTAATAATAAAGTTCATTGTTCGAAATATGCATTTTCCGGGTAACATGCTTTTTGGGGAATATGGGAAGTTACAACACTCCATTCCCACTGTCTTTATCGGGCGGATTTTTAGCTCATGTTTCAAAAAGACTTGGCAGCATAGGTCATTATGGGACTTGACAACATCAGCCCTGCTTTGTACCCAGATCATGCAGTTCTTGTAAAGACAGTGGTTTTTCATCCACTGCTCTGATTTAGAGGGTTGTTGTGGGGTTTTTTTTTCTATAAAAGGTTTTAAAAACATAGAAACAGGAAGCTGGTGCCAGAATCGATCCGACTCGCTTTTCCCTTCTTAAAGAGCTTCTCCTTAGCCCTCCTGCCCCGCCAGGCGAGCGCTGGAGCCGGCCCACTGCAGTTACGGAGATTGAAATCAATCAGAGCACTGCCATTCTGATAACACTGCCCTGCGGGGCAATTACTGGCGACCCTCCGAGTCCGCAGTCCACGGGAGGCGTCGAAAGGGATTGCTGTGGAATAGATCTGGGAGACAAGTACATATGTTCAGTTGGTATTAATTTTTTTTTCTTTGACCAAGACAGGAAAAAAATGTCATTTTATAAAAATTGCTTTAAGTAGATAATTTTAGTACACTTGAAACTAAGGTAATAGTGTGTGTCAAATATGCTTCAATTAAAAAAAAGGAAGAGATAATTTTATATATTAGTGTATACATTTGTGTGGTGAAAATTTTTTCATGAGTTCCATTACAAAAGTGATTCCCCTAAACAAAGTGATCTTATATGTTGTATGTCTCTTTAGTTATTTAGCATATGCACAATTTTCTTGGCTTCTCAACTGGGCTATGGCATTTTCTCTCTCTCTCTTTTTTTTGAGAGCTTAGAGCCTTCTCAGGTATAGGCTCTGATATTTTAAAAAAGAGTGAAGAGCTTCTGCTGCTATTATATTCCACATAATTCCTTTCACAGTATTAGGCCTATAATAGACCATTTCAAAACAAATCTGTTTTAGGTGAAATTCAGATGTAGTAGGAAATTCATGTGTCAGATTTTGAAAATCTGTACTCTATTTAGACTAGGAGGGAATTTTGATACTTAACTGCCTTCCATTCACATCTGTTTATGCTTTGTGCATGCCCATATTCGTAAATCTCATGTGTCAGAACTATTCTGTGATACCATTTGGAGACACATACTCGACCCTCAGGATTTAATTGGTATATTGTAAAGAGGTTCCTGCTAATTGATTTTGAAGGAAGAGTTGAGCCGCAACAGAGCTGGGTCCCCTAGCATTTTTGACACCACGTTATCTGCATTGGGTACTTTCACTTACGTATTAAACAATAATGCCATTATTTGCCATGTGTTCCCCATAACTTGGTAGATAAATTTGAGCAACCGCAACTAAGAGTAAATCGTTCTTTGTTTTTCAAAGGTCTCATCAGAAAATGGAAGACTCGGAAGAAAGCAGTGATGAAATTCTCGCTCGTCTAACATCTGCGGTAAGGCATGCAGTTTTCCCTGCCCACGGGGGCAGAAAATAAAGAGGGCCAGGGTCTTCAAAGGAAGGCATTTGGGTAGCAATGCAGAGAGACACTTGCTCTGTAGGTGCACATCAAATGGGAGGCCCACATCAAGGCAAAAGGAGACATGGCATTGACTTGCTAGCCTCAGTGCAGCTTCTCCAGCAAGATCATAGAAATTCCTAGTGGAAAGTTCCAGAACCGTAGCTGGGGCGTGAGATCTGATTTTCAAAATACAGTATGACTTAACCTAGGGATTGTTGTGACCTGCTACAGAAAAGAGAAAAAAAATGTTTCATTAGGGAAAAAAAAAAGAATTACCTTAACCAACAAAAGACCAGGTCGTTGGTTTCTAACATACTAGGTTGCAGCATTATTGGTTGTTTTCTAAAGCCACTAACCAAGAGTTGGTAATTACCTTGTTAGCTGAGGAAAAGCTCATGCCCTTCTTAATAGAAAAAGCTAGCTATGGTTGCTAATCATTGAGCCCTAGTTTTTGACAGACTCTTAACTATCCTGACACAATATTTATTCATTGGTTTGGCTTTTTGGAAACTTTTCTAACCTCTCCAAAGATTCTTCAGTTCTGCTTTAACTTCATTATTGAAATGGTAATTGCTGAAAATTGTGCTGGATTGGGTTATGTACGGGGATGAAACTGATCTTTCACAGAGTTTTATACACCAGGTCTTAGCATCTGCACACAGGTTGAAAGTTAAAAGTTGCCTTTCCTACCCTTCTGGAATGTAGCTTAGAAAAGTAGTTTTTTACTAAATACAGTGATTGGTGGTATAAAGCTTCATGTGAAATGGAATCTTGACAGCATGTTAAGAAAAAAATATTTAAAGTGACCTTTGCAGTTTTTTATTTAACCTTTTTTTAATTGAGGCATAATTGACATACAACAGACATTAGTTTCAGGTGTATAACTTGATGATTTTGTATTTGTATATATATTGTGAAATGATCACCAAAATAAGTCTAGTTAACATCCATCACATCACATAGTTACAGAATATTTTTTCTTGTGATGTGGACTTTTGAGATTTGCTCTCTCAGCAACTTTTAAATATACAGTAGTCACCATGCCATACAGTACATCCTATGACTTATTTTATAACTGGAAGTTTACCTTTTGATTCCCTTTACCCATTGTGCTGACCCCTGAACTTCTCACCTCTGGCAACCACCAATCTGTTCCATATATCTATGAGCTTGTTTTTTATTGTTGCTGTTGTTGTTTTAAATTACACATATATGTGAGAATGTGAGATCATATGCTATTTCTCTTTCTCTCTCTGATTTATTTCACTTAACAAAATGCTTTAAGTTCCATCCATGTTGTCACCAATGGCAAAATCTCATTGTTTTTTATGGCAAAGTGGTATTCTATTGGGGGTGTGTGTGTGTGTGTGTGTGTGTGTGTGTGTGTGTGTATCACATCTATTTTATCTATTCATCGATGGACACAGGTTATTTCCATACTTGGCTATTATAAATAATGCTGCGGTGAATGTAGGGTGCATATACCTTCTAGTGTTTTTGTTTTCTTTGGATAAATACCCAGAGATGGAATTGTTGGATCATATGGTAGTTCTATTTTTAATTTTTTGAGGCACCTCCATACTGTTTTCCAGAGTGGCTACACCAATTTACATTCCCACAAACAGTGCACAACAGTTCCTTTTTCTCTATATCCTCTCCAACATTTGTTATTTCTTGTCTTTTTTATTATAGTCATTTGGATAGGTGGGAGGTAATATCTCATTGTGGTTTTGATTTGCATTTCCCTGATGATTAGTGGTGTTGAGCATCTTTTCAAGTACCTGTTGGTCATCTGTTTGTCTTTCCTTGGGAAAATGTTTGTCTTTCCTCGGGTCTTCTGCCCATTTTTCAGTTGGATTGTTTGTTTTTTTGCTATTGACTTGTATTTGATATATATATATGACTTGTAAATATTATCAGATATATGACTTGCAAATAGTCCCATTCAGTAGTTGCCTTTTTATTTTGTTGGTGGTTTCCCTTTGCTGTACAGAAGCTTTTTAATTTGATATAGTCCCACTTACTGATTTTTGCTTTTGTTGTTTTTGGTTTTGGTATTGGATCCAAAAAATCATTGCCAAGACCAATGTCAGGGAGGTTACTGCCTATATTTTCTTCTAGGAGTTTTATGTTGTTTCAGGTCTTACAATCAAGTCTTTAATCCATTTTGAATTTATTTTCGTTTATGATTTAAGAAACTGATCTAGTTTAATTCTTTTGCAGCAGCTGTCCAGTTTTTCCAATATGATTTATTGAGGAGATCGTACTTTCTTCATTGTACATTTTTGGCTCCTTTGTCATACATTAATTGACCATATATGCTTGGGTTTATTTCTGAACTTTTTGTTCTCTTCCGTTGATCTGTGTGTCTGTTTTTATGTCAGTACCATAGTGTTTTGATTACTGTAGCTTTGTGATACAGTTTGAAATTGGGGAGCATGATGGTTTGTTCTTCTTTCTCAAGATTCCTTTGGCTTTTTGGAGTCTTTTGTGGTTCCATGCAAATTTTAGAATTGTTCTATTTCTGTGAAAAATGCCATCGGAATTTTGATAGGGATTTCGCTGAACCTATAGACTGTGCAGTTTAAAATATTTACCAAAAAGGAGTACCTGTTGTGTGCAAAATCATAACAGCCATCTTTTTAGAAAACACTCCCTATGGACCAGTTACTGTGTTAAACATTCTGTGTATTCACATATACACATACATATACATTCTGCTAAACTTCACAGCAAACCCTGTGAAATAGGTGGCATTATCCCTGTTTTATAGATAGGAAAGCTTGTAGAGGTAAAGTAACTTGCCCAAGGTCACTCACCTAGAAAGGAACAAAGCCAGAATCTGAACTCAGAATTTTCTACTTCCTAAACATGTTTCCTTACCAACTATGCCTCATTTTTTTTGGTAATGTAATATATTATCAGGATAGTTTCAGAAGCAGCAAAGACATGTGAGATGTTTCCTACAGCCATACCAGGAAGATAAGTACTTTTAGAGAGTTCAGGTACAAAGTGATTGGCAATTGAGCACTGAATATAGTGGTGTATAGATAGTAGATTCAAGAAGAGTGACAGCTTCATCGAAGAGTCTTGAACTACCATTGAAGGCAGTCAGGATTTGAACATGTGGTAATTAGGAGGACATGTACTCTAGCAGTGGGGTTTATTGTGTGCAGGTGGAGAAAGGAGAAAGGGAAAATGCTGAGTAGAGCCAACTGGTTAGAGAAGAAGCTCCTGGTTAAGAAAAGTGAAAGACTTTTTGAACAACAGATTAACAAAATGAAATAGACACATAAAAAAGAAAGATGAGGGGCACCTGGCTCAGTTAGTAGAGCATGTGACTCTTGATCTGGGGGTTGTGAGACCAAGCCCCACATTGGGCATAGAGCTTACTTAAAAAAAAGAAAGAAAAAAAAGTAGAGTTGGAGGTGGGGATACTGATTGAGAGGCTGCCAAAAACCTACTTTATTGTGATTTTTGTGGGAACAAAGAGAAAAATGAGTACAAAGAATTTTTAAAAAATCAGTAGGACTAGGTAAAGATAGAAGAGGAGGCAGAATGGAAAAGTGAGGATACTCTTCAGAAGTTGAGTAAAATATCTGAAAGGAAACATGGAGTTTGAACATGCTGAGTTTGAGGACAAAGAAATATAAAATATATAAATATTCAAGAAACATCTGGAGATGTGAACCTGGAGCTTAGAGAGGTCAGGGCTAAAGTTAGAGGAACCAGTCACAGAGAGGTTGTCAGTTGAAGAGCATACTTGGGAAACGTCCAAAGACAGGAAATGGAAACATGAGCATCGTTGAGTGGGAGATAAAGCTGATTGTGGGCTTCCATCTCTTGCTTACTTAAGACCAACATGCAAAACTAACCCAATTAGGCTATTTCTCTTTCTTTAGGCTAAATTTTCATGATGGAAATTGTGGAGATAAGAAAACACAAATATCTTCCCTGGGCTTGACTGAAATTTGTGATTTTTGTTCACACAGTGTAATTGTTGAGCCACTGAGGTAATGTAAATTAGGTTAAGTTGTGAATTATGTGTATTAGATGCCTGTTTGGTGGGATGGGTACATTAGTGGCATTTACAGAAGAACAGGGGGACATGTGGTGTGGTATGCTGTGCTGCTTGGTCAGGTGAAGTCAGCCATTACTTAGATGGTGAAAAAGAACAGTCCTGAGTATCTGTAATAAAACACTAACCTGGTAGTGGTAGTGATGGAGAGTTTGTGGACATATCTTGAGAGATGAATTAAAATTACAAATTGTGGGGCACCTGGCTGGCTCAGTTGGCAGAGCGCGTGACTCTTGATCTTGGGGTTGTGAGTTTGAGCACCCCTGTTAGGTGTAGAGATTACTTAAAATCTTTTTTAAAAAATGAAAAATCGACTGTGCTGAATCTAGGAGGAAAGATCACTGAGGAGGAGGGCAAAATCTAAAATTCTGGGATCATTAACTAGACACGCTTACTCCCTTGCATTCCTTCTAAAAGCTGATTTGGTTCATCATTCTCATCAGTTTCATTTTCTCTCTGTGTTACTGCTCTCTCCCTTTTCTCATATTCTTCAGTTCATCCAACTTTATCATAGAAGCTCTGCATTTAATGCTTTGAATAGAATTTCTAAATTCCTTCTCATAGGGTACAGTATCACTCCTCATAGGGTATAGTATCATTCCTCCAAGAAGTACCACTGAGCTGAAAAAAAAATTATAACCCAAATTATAAATGGAGCATTGGCTACAAGTTCTAGACGACCTTGAAGCAAATAAATCCCCCCCAAAGCAAAAAATTCGTGCTACGATATATCATCTTTGGTGAAAGTGTTAGAGAAAAAGAAACCTGCAATGAAATTTCTTTTAACACCTCTCTAGGAACAAAAAACATGGTTATAACTGACTGCTGCCCATTGTCAGTGTCACAAAAACATCTTCCCCTGCTCAGTGCCCAGAAGTTGTGATGTAACTCCATCAGTTTTCACATCACCTGTGAACTTGTTCTCTTGTGATTTCTAGCATTCTTTGTAGTTAAAGTCTTGTTCTCACGTTTTTTCACATTTGGGATTCTACTTTCTGGATAGAATGGATCTAGTTTACTCTCATTCACTAAGACCTGCACTGAACTTAGGCCTTTATCTGATTCTTCACCCAATTTGTCTTTTCCTTAGAGTTCTTTTGGGAAATACTTTTTACAGAGACATGAGGAACTGGGTCTTAATAAACAGGCAGTTGTCTTGTATCATCCAGTGCCCGATGGAACTCGAGGATGCAAACTTTTCAAGATGCTCTGTCTTGCTGGCTCTCCCCTTCCTCTGCTGTTGTCTGTCCTTGTGTTCTGCTTTTGCGTATTTGGATCTCCTCTCCTTTGCCATCTCATCTGAAGCCTGGTCATTTTCTCTAAGGTTGTGCCTTTTACAGGACTCTGTTCATACCCTTTCTGGGTCTGGGAAGCATGTAATGTGACTAGGATTCCCTCCATTTGTCCTTCTTGTTGAATCTACACATGGGGGTTGGTACACTGGAGGAATCCCTTTTTGAATAGTAGTATTTGAAGATAACAGTGACAGCTTTCAAGATGGTACCAATTCAGGAAGCAGAAATAGCATGGGATTTGGGTTTTGATGAATCTTTAGAAAGTTAGAATTCTCTTAAGAGATTGTGCACCAAGTTAGCAAGGTTTGGAACTAATCTTAGGTTAGTGAGAGTGGGGAAGATTCATGATAAGCACAATCCAGTGATTTTTACCATATGTAGAGATAGATTTTTTAAAACACTGAAATGCTAGTTTCCACTCACCCTTTTTCCTGGCTATCTGCCTCTCCCTTTCTGGGGAATGGAGAAATGGAGTGTAGTTAATCTCCCTTTTCTTAGTCTATTACAGACTTGAGCAGGCATGTTTGCTTAGAGCATAAAAGTAAGTTAATCCCCCAGGGAATGACTAACCTTCTGTCCAACTGCTACAGAATCATGAACATCTTGTTACCTTATATTTCTTATCTGTGGGGAACATAAAATTCCTACTTGGAATCCTTACCTTGGCTCCAATTTTTCCAGTGGCTTAAGAGCTACTGTGTGATCTGGGGAAAGGCCAAATAGATTGAGTTTTGAGACAAAGTGTCAAGGGAGGCCCCAGAAGACAGACCTGGTTTCAAAGATCATAAAAAATGCACCAGAGGAATTGTAGCACATTTGGGGCACAGTATTCATTGTTCTTATTATTTATAAGGAGCCGTGGGACTCGTCAGTACCTTTCCTCATTAGTTTTTAGAGCTACCCTCATCTGCTAGAGTGTCCACAGGGCCTTAGGTGTGGATCATAGGTCTCTGGGACCACTTGGACAGCTGCAATTTTCCTCAGGTAGGATCTTACAGTGACACTTCACCAAACCATGATCGTCAGTACTTGAACAGACAGCTGAATAGTAGATAGCTATCCTTTGTCAATAAAAAATGCTTAAATGTGATATATCAATTGCACATCAGAATGATTTTCTTCATCCTGGGAATAGATCCCTAAATGCCACATGTACACACACATGCAACTTTTTAGCATTAATTACTAAGTTACCTCTATTTCCAAAGAAACCATCTGCACATACTCAGATTATGTGGTAATCTCATTTAACTCTAGCCTTGAGAATTTGGTTTTGGTGAGCAACATAATACATGCTGTTTTGCCTACTGAAATGATGCCAGTGAGGGGACATTTATTTAAAAACATTTGTTCAGAAAGGTGTGAATGTATAGAACCCATTCAAGAATAAAACAGGTAGGTCTTAACAAACCCCTTGTGAATAGGAGTAGAAGTGTGTGTGTTTGTATATGTGTACATGTATGCATTCATGTATATTATGGTATTTGGTATCTCTTCCCAAGGTGAGGAAAAGCATTTTGATGTGCAATACACATAGAAAACCTAGACATTTTTAATTAATGAGGAGTAGAAATACACCATTCAGCTATCAATTTATATATTGACAGTCATGGGTTTGTAAAATGTTACCGTGAAATCTTATCTGAGGGAAGTTGAAAGTTTTAAGAGGATGATTCATGAACATTTCATATTGGTTGCTGTTTTGTGCATTTGTTTAAAATAGAACTTCTTATAGCTGCTTAGAGGAAATGTAATTTTGCATCCTGAAGGCAATGTTATAGCTTTATACAGTATGTCCATATGTGCAGAAGGACCAGGAGGCATATAAAAGAGTGAAAATTACTTGAGTTTTTGGTAATGATGGAATAAGGTAAATTTTGACTTAGTTCCTGTTATTTTATATTGTTGTAGAACTTAAGTATATAATGAAATTTTATGTGAATACTGGGTAGAGATAATGTGAATTCCACTGCTATATTTGTAAATATCAAAATGATGGTAAAGCTGATAGTTGTCATTACTGTGGGTTATGTTTGCAGTTCTCTTTTATTTATCTGACACTTGGATTGTTTGAACATAAAGACTTTGCAATTTAAAAAAATTCCAGAATATAAAAATTCCCATAATGGAACCATTCATTAGTAACTCATTATTAACTTAAGTGTTTATTAGTTCCTAGGTTATTTTTCTTGTATGTATACTTTTTACAAAAAAAAAAAGACCCTTTTATTTTGTGGTCTGTACTTTTCACCAAATATGTTTTCAGTGCTGAAAAACTCCTCCTATGACATTTTTGTGGCTCTAAAGTATCGTGTTCCATGGATTTTTCATTATCTCCTGTTCTGGGCATTGTGGTTATTTTCAGTCTTTTGCTATTATAAACAATGCAGAGATGAACTTCTGTGGGGGGAAATTATTGAAGAAACTTGCTTGCAGATGTCATTTATCAGCATGCTGTTGATTTAAGAAGACCAAGTGAGAAATGGGTGAAAGGCTAAGACTGGCTAATACTTATTGAGTCCTGACCTTGTGCCGGCATTCTGCTAACGCTTTTCATGCACTGTCATATTTCAGTCTCCCAGAGCAAGATGTATTATTCACATTAGAGAGATGGAGTATTTAAGACAGGAAATATTGGGGTGCCTGGGTGGCTCAGTCAGTTGAGCGTCTGACTCTTGATTTCTGGCTCACATCACCATCTCAGGGTTGTGAGATCAAGCCCCGAGTCAGGCTCCATGCTCAGTGGGGAGTCTGCTTGAGATTCTCTCTCTCTCTCCCTCTCTCTTTGCCCTTCCTCCCCAGCTCTCTCTCTCACACACACAAATGACTACATCAATCTTAAAAAAAAAAAGTAGGAAGTATTAAGAGTCCACATTAATTTAAAATAACAGTTTAGGGTTCAAAAAGCTATTTTCCTCATTATCTTCACTTAAAATACTTCATAGTTACTGAATACGTCTCAGAAAGTTGGGTATGGGATTTGATTATAGAATTCTCTTCTTATTTAAACAATCTTATGAAATGAGACCTATGAAGTTACATTAAATAGTATTTTAATTTTTAACTTGTTAGGAATCATTAAATACTGGTAAACATGGCTACATAGTTTAGCAATTGAGAAATTCATTTAGACTGGTTCTTAAGGTCTTCTGGTTCCCTTGTGTGAACTCAGAGGTACGCTCTGATTTTATAGCACGTAAATCATGTTCCAGAACTAGGCTCTATTGGCAAGTTATGACAAGGCCCTAAAAAGTGTTCAGGGATAATTTTTTTGGAAGGCTCTGAGGATCTGGGTCACTATACTTTGGTAGAGAGAATGGTCTTCCAAAGATGAATACATTACTTGACACCTGCAAATATTACATTACATAGCAAAAGAGATTTTGCAGTTATAATTAAGGCTTCAGACCTGGATTGTCTACATGGACCCAGTCTAATCACATGAGCCCTTAAAAACAAAGAACTTGGTCTGGCAGGAGTCAAAGAGAAATGGCAGAAGAGAAGGTAAGAAAGAATTCCAAGCATGGAAAGGATTCAGGGTGGCATGGCTGGAAGTGAGAAGTAGGATCCCATGTATAAGGACCAGAGAAAGGTCTCAGGAGCTCAGGGCAGCCTGCCAGGATCCAGCAAGGAAACAGGCATCTCAGTTTTACAGATGTAAGAACTGGATTCTGCCAACAACCCAAATGAGCCTGGAAGCATCTTCTCTCCCGGAGCCTCCAGGAAGGAATACAGCTATGCCCATGCCTTGATTTTGGCCTTGTGAGTCTCTATGCAGAGGATCCAGTTGAGCCACACGGTACCCAGACTCCTGACCTATGGAAATGTGGGATGATAAATGGATGTCATTTTAAGCCAACAAATGGGTGGTAGTTTGCAATGGCAGAAATAAAAAATAAACACACATTCCTTGTTGAATACATACCCACAAGTACCTTACTTCATAAAAGAGCAATTAACCTCTCATACATCCAAAGCTGCCAGGCCACAGCTAGTTAAGTTCATGGATACCTCTGAAGTTTGAAAGTGAATTTCTAGGGGCGCCTGCATGGCTCAGTCGTTAAGCATCTGCCTTCCGCTCGGGTCATGATCCCAGGGTCCTGGGATCGAGCCCCACATCGGGCTCCCAGCTTGGTGGGGAGTCTGCTTCTCCCTCTGCCTCTGCCTGCCACTCCCCCCTGCTTGTGCTATCTCTCTCTGACAAATAAATAAAATACTAAATTCTGGCCTTCATATATTTGTGAGATCTTGAGAATTCTGTGGACATTTAAAAGTTTATTCTTGGGGCGCCTGGGTAGCTCAGTCAGTTAAGCATCTGCCTTTGGCTCAGGTCATGGTCCCAGGGTCCTGGAATTGAGCCCCTCATCAGGCTGCCTGCTCAGCGGGAAGCCTGCTTCTCCCTTTCCTGCTCCCTCTGCTTGTGTTCCCTCTCTTACTATGTCTCTCTCTCTGTCAAATTAAATAAATAAATAAATAAATAAATAAATAAATAAATAAATAAAATCTTTAAAAAAAGTTTATTCTTAAAGTAAATTCTGAAAATACAAACACTTTAAACACAGTTCACCACTTTTCAGTGAAACCCATCAGTCCTTTTATGCGAGTTCCTATGGAGCAGGGGGCTAGGTAGGTAGAAAGTAATAAGCAGGGACAACACTGGTTGTCAAGGAGTATAATTCAGGTGGGAAGGAGGGGCTTAAGCATATGAAGTATTAAAGTAATTAAGGACTGGATCCTTACTGTATTTATTGTAAAGCTCAACTATATTAATTATAATATTATGATGATGATAGTTTTAGGCACTATTCCAGATGCTTTAGGCGCTAACTGGTTTGATTCTAAAAACAATCCTCTGAGGTAGAAGGCTGTGACTCCACCCCACAAACTGGGATTCTAGAACTTCTTCCAAAGTTGACATAAAATAAATGGAGATTTCCTTCTCCTATTTCAGGCTTTCGGATCTTAAGCTCTGGATCTGTTCTTCCAGGGATCCCTCCCATGTTAGCCATTTTATAGATGGACTTTCTGACTGGAAAGGGTTTTAGTTGATCTGAATTCATCCAAATACAGGTGTTTCTAATGTAACATCCATGCAGATAGGAGACCCCTAGAATTTCTGGGACCTGACTGGTGTTACAGTTATACTGTTGCTGCAGTTTAGAACCTAACCTCCAAAAAGCGCAATGATTGAGAAAAGGTATTTTACCATGTAAGGACAGACATGTAATAAGGAATAAAAGAACTGAGTTTGCAAGTTATATTATGTCCTTAAAGACAACTTTGTTAAATGAGCTCTAAATCCATTGAAGAATTATTTAAATGTGGTATAGATTGAAAATACTCTGGGCTTACCAGAAAGTGGAAAAAATAATGAGAAATAAAAACTAAAAATAGGGGTGCCTGGGTGGCTCAGTTGGTTAAGCGACTGCCTTTGGCTCAGGTTATGATCCTGGAGTCCCAGGATCAAGTCCCTCATCGGGCTCCCTGCTCAGCAGGGAGTCTGCTTCTCCCTCTGACCCTCCCTCTGCCTCATGCTCTCTCTCTCTCTCTCTCTCTCATTCTCTCTCAAATAAATAAAATCTTTTAAAAAACCTAAAAATATAAATGAAATAAACATAATGTTTTATTTGGTTATTATAACTAAAATCAGATTGTCCAACATATAATTGTTAACTTAAAATACATTTCATATATATGATGTTTTTATTTGTCAAGAAATTAATACTGCCCAGCAGTTAGGGCTTTGGAGAAATCAGTGGTCAGAAGCAGTAAGAGCAGTTTTGAAGACTGAAGGAGCAGATACACCTGTTCTTCGGAGAAGATGTTAGTGTTGTTTAGCTTGCTCTTTTCACATTTCTTTCAACCAGTACCTCTGTAGCTTCTCCTGCAATTTGTGTCATGAAATTTATGAGATTTCCAAGAAAAGGCCCCCAGAAGTTATTTTTCATCTGTTTAAGATTTGTACCACCTTCATCTCTGTTGAGTGGGTTAGATGGCTGTGACATCACCAACTTTTCAACTGTAAGCTCTTGTTTGTTCTCTTGGTAGTGAATGATTTGGAAAGGAGGCATTGGTAAGACAAATATTTAGAACAGTCCTTTAGTCTGAGTGCTTCTGATCTTTACCTTCCCCTATAAAGCCTCCTCTACGAAACTTCACATGGTAGACCGTTTCCACGGTAGACAGCTCTGATTATTTGAAAGCTCTTAGAGCTAAAACATACCTTTTTGTAACTTCACTGCATTGGCCTGAATTTTACCTTCCACCTTTCAAATATCTGAAGATCATGATCATGTTCCCCCTAAGTCTTCTCTTCTCTGCAGCAACTACAGACACTTCACTTCTATTCTCAAGCACAAACGTACATACTGTGAGTGGTACCAAGAACCAGGGTCAGAATGATGAGTAAAGGAGTTCATTTCAGGGGGCTTATAGTAAACTATTGGGGACCCCCAACTAAAGGGGAGATTTCACTAGCCTGTGAAAGCCTTATAATTGAGGTAAATGTTATTGGGGTATAAGCAAGGAGGATGTGGCCCCATTGGGGGAGATTGCATTGAAGAGAAGACTGTAACTAAGGAGGGACCTGAAGGACAAGTAAGTGACAGTCACACAAAGTGGGGAGTTGGAGAGGCATTCCAGACAGAGAGAAGAACATGTGGAAAGGCCCAATTGAGGAAAGAACATGGCCCTTTCAGAGAATATAAGAGTTCTGTTTTACTAAGACTGGAGCATTGACTTTTTTTTTTTTTTTTTGGAACATAGATTTTTGAGAGAAGGAATGGAGATAGAGATAATACTGAAGACCAGATCAGAAGAATACTACATATGCAGTGTTAGACATTGGACTCTGTCATAGTGTCATGGGAAAGTATTTGAAGAGTTTTTTAGCAAGAGATGTAATGTAAAATTTATTTTGTAAGATGATTAGTTTGCTGTAAAGAATCATATGGTTTGAAGAGAGAAAAGTTAGAGACAACAGTCTGAATGGGAAAAGATGGTGGGCTGAGCTAAGTCAGGGACACCTCAATTTTTGGCTTGAGACCCTGGGTGCATGGTGCTACCATTCACTGACTTGGTATGTAGGACATGGAGCAATTATATGGGGTATGAAGAAGTGGTAAGAAAGTGACTTCACATTTGGAAATGTCGAGTTTGAGCTACTCGAGGAACATTTAGGTCCAGGAGGTGAATGGCCCTAGAGATACAAATATAATTGAAGCACTGTGAGTAAATGAAATGACCTATGAAGAATGAACAGAAAGAGAAGAAGGTCTAGTGGGCTGAGGATAGATTGCTAAGGAGCATCAAAATTTAAAGGTAGAAGAAAAGTAGAGCCTTGGGAGAAGAGAAATAGTGGCCAGAGAGGAAAGAGAAAAGCCTGGAGTATGCGGTGTCATGAAATCCTAGTGGTTAAGAAGAGAAGAGGTAACGATGTCAAATCCTACAGAGAGGACCAGGTAAATAAAGAGTGCTGCATCCAGTGCATTTAACTACGAGGAGGTGGCTATCCCCTAGTTTCCTCCTGTCTCCTCCTCATGAACCTAAACAGATGATGCTCCACACCGAATACAACCCAGATGTTCATCATTCTGGATTCTACCAGTTTTGGGTTTTTTTTTGGTGGTCTGAATGTCATCTTTTCGTAATATTCCTAAAAACATTGTTATTTATTCTAAGTAATCTCATTTCCATTGTTAATTCACACCATGCTTGTGATCACCTAAAAACTACCAGATCTTTTTAATGTGAAGCTCTGTCAAAGTAGATGTATATACATATAGCCAACTTAAATAGCAGATTTAAAAGCTTAAGTGGAGGAATTCATTCCAATGCATCTTGTTGCTTTCAGGCCAGTTCCACATATATATTGGTCTTTGAACAGTCAGCTGTTGTCTAAGTTATAATAAAATTAATAGGCCTATCTGTGTATGTTCAACAGAATATTCTACATAAAAGATTTTTTAAATATCCCTAATAGCCTTGAAATAGATGAGTAAGCATACTTTATCGTGCTTAACATCATATATATGCTTAACAAATACATCTTCGATGTGGTGACAGCAATTACTGGGAAGACAACTATTTGTTAAATAAACTGTTAGGTGGAGAACAGTAGTGTCTGGACAGATGTATAAACAACTTTCTTAATTTTCTAATTATTGGTTTCTAATTATTGGTTTTCTAATAACAGGTAATTGCAAGATTATCCATGTGTCAGGCTTGTGGCAATATTAGTTCTTTGGAACAAAATAATGAATTTGGAAAGAGGAAAACAGGCCTCTGAGGAAGGAACAAAGGAGATTGTAACTTAATTCATGGGTGTTCCTTGATAGGACAAAGGTCTAGCCACCCTCACTGCTCAGTTTGTGTCTTACTAAAAGAGTGTTGATTAAGGAGCATATATATTTGTTTCTTTCTGGAGTTCTTCATGTCCTTACTAGCTTAAGGTTTTATAGTGGTTTAAAAGTGAGTATATTTGGGAATAGAACAGGGAAGAGAATTGGATTATGTTTCCTCTTATATTTAATGGAGGAAATTGAGAAAATAGTTTCTATGTTTGTAAAACATTTCTATCATATCATAATTTAAATGTTTCTAAAATAGATTTACTTAAAACCTTTAGGAAATCTTTGGCGATTTATTCGAAGTTAGTTTGTAAGGACAATGCTTCGGTTAGCTAAGACTTTGCCACATTTGATCTGTCTTGCCAAACCAGCTTGGTTTTTAAGGGCTTCTTCCTCCATGTCTTCTCAGTTAACCTCTCCCAGAGATGCTCCCTGGCACTCAGAGTTTGCATTTGACACTTTTCTTTTGCCTCTTCAGTCTTGGCATTGCCACAAAACGACTTCCTGAGCATTTGGATTTGGGGGCTGAAGGCAAGATTAAAGTGCCAAAGAGAAGAGAAGACAAAATGCTAGAAGTAAGACTGGCTCTTAACTCTTGTTGAATTTCAGGGCTATTTTGTGAACAGCCCTACTGATTGTTGAAGAAGTTTAAAATATTGCAACATGTTTCTGATAGGTAACAAGGGGAGAGGGAAAGTTTCGACCAATGTCTTCTTAGTCCCTTAATTACCCTATCTATGTAAATATTCACAAGAGCAAATATACCCTAAGCTACGGATGTGTTTTTAATTATTTCGTGCTCTTGCATGTTGAGTCATTTGTTGTTATGTGACTACCCATCCTCAATTAAAGTTTCAGCCTCTTAAAAAGTGTCCTTACAGTTTTCCTTGAACTTGAGTAGTTGGTATCTATGAAACTGCTGGTTTAGTAACTGAATCTTATCATTTGATTGGATTATAGCATAATTCTATAGCTACAATACAGGGAAGGCCATGTTCCTTTACAAATGAATTAAATTAGAGGAGAACAACATACAAAGTAAAGATGGATTGCCATTTGAAATGATTATAAGATTAAAAGGTTGAGTCTTGGGAAAACTAAGATATCTTATTGAACAGAGCAGTGATTGTCAACCCTGCATACAGCCTGGAATCACTTAGGGACCTTTGAAACACCAACAGCAGCTAGTACTGATACTTGGACTCTCCCCCAGAGAGGCTGACTTAGTTGGGGCTCAAGGTCAGTAGTTTTTTAAAGCTCCCCAAGTGATTCTAATGTGCAGTCAGGCTTGGGAACTGCTGAAATAGATTGATGAAAATCCAAGCTAGTTAAAGAAAGCATTTCTTAATAAAGCAGTGACTCCATAGCTATTTGACAAGAGGAAACATGAGGGAAAAAATGAGGGAGAGAAGCTTTTAGTGAACAGTTTGTAGAGGTTTACCATCTATTATTCACCTCTGAAATACAGAAGCTCTGGAAAACAAGTTTCTCCGTACTTGGTGACAAAATCTAACCTACTCTGAACATAAACAGTGGAAAATCCCGAGACTTTTTCTAGTTTTCCATTGTCTCATTTGGTATGAATAATTACACATTTCACTGCAGCAATATATTCATGTGTCTGATTTCTGATGACAAGTTGCTGCCCCAGACCTCCCTGAGGATGTGACATAGATAGGATCTCTTTCTGAAATGGATAAAAGTTTGAATTCTGAACTACATCTAGCCCCAGGGGCTGCAGATCATAGTGGGGAAGGGTTGTGATAGGGAAGGCCAAGGTAATAATGCATCCTTCTTCCACTTACCCAGGCAGTGGATTAGCACCCACATTAAATAAAAACAAGGGCCAGTATCAGAATGTGGCTCTTGGCTGTGCATGCGTACATGTCTTGAGCCTGATCTAAGAGGAGGGTTCATTTCAATCACAGAGAAACTAAGGTTAACCAATAACACGAGTAGATCAAATAGAAAAATAGTCATTTTCTTATAAAAGACTCCTCAGTAGAACAAACTACCTCAAACTTTGGTGGTTTGGAACTACACATTTATTATCTCAAACAGTTCCTGACTGTCAGGAATTCTGGAGCATCTCACAGCTGGATGGCTTTTGCTTGGGGTGTCTCAGGAAGTTGTCAGAATATGTTTTGGTACTAGAACTTCGTGTTCAGTGCCAACCAGTCCCTTCCTAGAAAATTCTAGTTTCTGTTTCTGCAGCTGCTTAGAGTTTCAGTTTTCAATATAAAAGTAATAATTATTGGCAGAGGAAGCCCTGAGTCCTTCTAATATTCTGTTCTGAAGATTCCTGCTGGGAGTAGCTTATTAGTAGCTTATTAGCCTTCTCTTGTCATTTTTCTCTCCCCTAGGTCCTTCCCACATTTTTCCTAAAGTTGTGTATGCATCCACCTCCTGTGGGCCAATGAATGATTGTTAGTGATTGCTCTGGATAATACCATAAAAAGACAAACAGGTCCCTGCCTCATTGGAGCTTCCATCCAGAAGACAGGAATTAGTCATTCATTTGAAAATGATTAAATACCTGGGTGCCTGGGTGGCTCAGTTGGTTAGGCGACTGCCTTCGGCTCAGGTCATGATCCTGGAGTCCCGGGATCGAGTCCCACATCGGGCTCTCTGCTCAGCGGGGAGTCTGCTTCTCCCTCTGACCCTCTTCCCTCTCGTGCTCTCTATCTCTCATTCTCTCTCACTCAAATAAATAAAATCTTTAAAAAAAAAGAAAATGATTAAATACTTGACAGTGTGCTTAAAAAAAAAAAGGTTCTGTGGAGATGCTATAGGAACATGTAATCAGATCTTAGCTAGTTTGTGTTTTTGCTTGATCAGCACTTTGTCCTTTGTGTTTTGTAGGAAGAATACCTACCCTTGGGGTTTTTGTCAAAAGCCTCCATCCTGGGGCAGAAACATGGAAGCTATTCCACACCCCACTCTGCATAACACACTCTGAAATTCTCCCTGACTGCAGACACTCAGGGGACTTTGTGTGGTTCTGTAGAGTAATCTCATTTACTTTAAAACTTTTATTTTTATTTTTATTTATTTATTTATTTATTATTTATTTATTTGACAGAGAGAAACATAGCGAGAGAGGGAACACAAGCAGGGGGAGTGGGGGAGGGAGAAGCAGGCTTCCCGCAGAGCAGGGAGCCCGGTATGGGGCTTGATCCCAGGACCCTGGGACCATGACCTGAGCCGAAGGCAGATGCTCAACGACTGAGCCACCCAGATGCCCCCTAAAACGTTTTTTTTTTTAAACTTAGGTTCCTTCAGCATTCACCTGTGAAGTTCTTATCTCTCTCCTTGCCCTCTCTCCCCTCCTTCCAGCTCTGCCCAAATGTGGTACCCTTTCCTTACGCATCCCCTTCCTCCCTTTCTTGCCCCACCACATCTTTGAAAAGATGAGGTGTTACACAAAGTTGGGAATCTAATACCTCCCTTTTCTGAGCTCTTTGTATTTTGAGACATTTCTAATTAGAGAAAGAAAAACTGAAGATCTGCTGAAGAGAATTTCAGGTTTGGAAAACTGAGAGAAGGGTGAGGAAGACTGTTTTTGATCTTCTGTAAGCAAATGAAGGGATCTGTCTCCGACATCTTTTCCCATCTGTGCTTTCTTCCTGGCCCTGAGCCACGGTGGGATCTTCCCTGCGAGGTCATAAAATCAGGAAGCCGTTGACAAGATCCCAGTGGATGTTTATAGTCTGCATCTTTGCCCCCAGCCCCAAGTATTTGTGGTGCTATGAGGGAGGAAAATCCTGAATAGAGAGGCGGATACATTACAAATACATAAAGTATGCAATAAATGATGTTTTTAATGTGTGGCTTTTGTTGTTATGTGACTACCCATACGAGTATTTGTAAAGGTTTTCTGTGGTCATGTAACCCTTCTCTTTCCCATGGCCCTCTTTTTATCCCTAAGTTGTTCAACTGCAAATTTTCCTACCATGAGCATTTTCAGAGCTGAGACTCCCAGGGTTGAAGAGGGACTGAATGGCCTTCTCATTATTGTATAATTTTCCAGAGAGAGAGAGGCTGAAAGTATCAAAGAATGGGCTAAATGAAGAGTATGCCCTTTTGCATGGCCTGCCTATTAGCCAGGCGGGGACAACACAGCAGTAAAGCAGTGGTGGGGGAAGCTGCCTTCCTCAGGGGCGATGATGTGGCCGTTGTGAGGGCAGTCCGCAGCGGGGTCCCAGAGTCTAGCATATAGATCTACTTTCGCCTTCAAGTAAATGAATATAAATTAGATTAACTTCAATGGCAAGTCTTATGTAACCTTGAACTTGTGTATTCTCCCTTTAAAATGTCATTAGTGTAATAAGCTGCAGGACACTTCCAAACTCACCAGCACCTCCAAACACCTGAACACATTCGTACTTCTGTGCTTAAAAGACTGTCCTAGAGAGGAATGAGCTTGTTCATTTTGAATTTTTATTGCTGCTGAACATAGATTTCCCAAAGATTATCTTCATGGTGTCTTTTTTTTTTTATCTTATCTTTGAAAGTGACTCTGATTATCTTTTTTGTCTCTGTTTTATGGTCCTCTTTGGGAATGCTTTTAGGAAAGGATTTAGGCATTCAGATTTGGGGGAGGTGGGTGGAGAGAGAGAGCAAGCAAATAAGTGGGGTTGAAGGCACTTAGGATTTTAAAGTTTGTCTTGTCTGTTCCCATTTCACCTACCCTGTGAGTCTTTGACACTTGCTTTTCTGGGGCATATTTTCCAAAATGCTTGCCATAAACCTGTCAGACTTCAAATGAGCATTGATCGTGTTTGAGTAGAGACCCAATTACACCAGGACCACCTATTTAATTTTTCTAGAATTTCTAGATAAACTAGAATCTTTGAGGGATAAATAATATTTAGTATCTTTGCCAAGGTATTGTGCATGTTTTAATAATTGGTTATTTACGGTATTTCTATATGTTTTCCAGTTACAATTTTGAGACTCTTCCCATAATCGTATAAAAAATACCAATGTTTTACAGTGTATACATTCTGACAACTGTTTAATTTCTTTTGAAAGTAAATCAATATGATTCTTCCAGATTTTTCGCCTAAAATTCCTATGCAGAGGTTTTTCCCTGATACTAAAAACAAACAAAACCCCAAAGCATGACAGCAAACTTAACTTCCATTGCAGTAACTCTTAATTTTGGTGCATACCTAAACACAAAGTACTGCTTTTGATAACCACATTTTTCTTATTCTAATTTGATTTTTCCCCCTAATATCTTACTAGGTGCAGAGAGAACTAGCAGCTGTTATTGCTTTGAAAGCAAGGAAATCTGGTGAGTAGTCTTTCCTGGGAGTGTATCTCAGGAAGTTTTGATGCAGAATGCAGAGAAGTATCACTGTTTGTTTTTAAAATTATCTATTCTGCCATTGAAGTAGCACAGACTGTTATATATAATTCCTTGAAATTTCACTGCTTTGCTTTAATTTATTTCATATTTCAAGAAAAAATGAAATTAATAATAAAAAATACATTTGTAGTCCATTGCAACTGTGAAGAAAGTCTAAGTACACAACCCAAGAAAGCAAACCACATAGCATTTACCTATCATAATGACAGAGGAAAATAACACAAAGATGGTCTTTGTTTAAGGGTATGTTTTTCATCTCAAAGGAGTTTCTTCTAAAAATAATTGTGTAATGACATTTTAAAAGCAAGCATTTTATGTAGGACTAATTGCGTGGATCTGATCCCTGATACCTGTAGGACACAATCTGGAAGCAATATGTGGAAAGAAAAAGGGAGCTTTCAGATATATTTTGAAGGAGAGAAAGCCATACTCTGGTGAAATTCAATATGAGATGGAGACTCACTGAGGTAGAAAAACACTTAGGAAGAGTGCGAGAGGGAGGCATCGTTTGCTGTTCAGAGGGAAGAGGTCAATGCTGAATAGAATGACAAACTGAAGGAAGGTGCTGCTTGGATCATGGTAAATTGGAATAAGATTTTTCAGGCAGAAAGACGATGATAAAATCAAAGACATGACAAAAACCGAAGAACTAAATGGAACAGAAATGTCTTGAAAACACAAACCATGCATTTTACATCTTTCTTTTTCCACTTAGAAACTTTAAGAGTTTGCTTTTCCCTCAGTTACTTTTTGAATCAAACACACATTAGTGTGAATTAGCTTATCATATGTGATCTCTTGTGTTTGTTGATTTGGCTGGGAGAGGACACAGAGACTGCCTGCTGTAAAGGTAGAGAGGAGGAGGGAAAGAACAGCCATCCTGACCCCCAGGGTAGTGAACAGAGCGGGCAGCCGTAAACAGGGCTCTTCAGTGCCAGCATCGGATCATGGCTGTTTGCACAGGTGGAGGCCTGATGGAGAGAGGACATCAGTATGAAAGTTTGGGGAGAGAGGGCCTAGAAATAAATTGTGCTAGAGCTGCTCTTCATTCCTGTAATCATAAGGAGACAAAACTTACAGTCCGTATGAGTTGGAATGGCAGTGCCATAGAGGGTAGGGTTTTTGTTTTTGGTTTTGTTTTTTAAGTTTTAGAAAAAAGGGAGAAAAACAGAGCAAATAAATATAGATAGGGAGGCTGGAGATGAGGGTTACTAATTCACACAGGGTGAGATGGAAGGGACTCTGGTAGGGGACATTTGAATAAAGACCTGAAGTCAGTGAAGGGGTGAGCCCTGTGGATATCCAAACAATAGCATTTGGGCAGAGGTGTGCAAAATGTGCTTGAGGAACAGCAAAGAGGTATGAGTAACTAGAGCCAAGTGAACAGGGCAAAAAGAGGTGGATTTGGGATGTCAGGCTAAGAAGTTCGAACTTTCTGGAGGTGAAGAAAAGTAAGACCCACACATGTTAGAGCATGCAAAATAAAAGATTGTGTGGGGGGAGTTAATTTTATTAAACCTTGATGTGACTGCATGAAGTTATATCTGTCTTTTTTACTCATTTGATCTGTGGAGCTTGAAGTGTGAACACAACTTTGGAGGCTATTCAGGACAGAGTGAAACGGTCTCTCACATGTACACTAATGGTGGGGACATAAAATCATAGTTTTACAAAAAAGCAATGTTTCAATGTGTTCTAGAAACCCTAACTCTATGATCCAGTAGCTCCATGACTGGAGGTCATGATCAGAGATGCATGTGAAGATTCAGGTAGAAGGAATCTGTTGCAATTTTTTTTTTTTTTTTTACAATAAGAAATTAGAGGGGCGCTTGGGTGGCTCAGTTCATTAAGCGTCTGCCTTCGGCTCGGATCACGATCCCAGGGTCCTGGGATCGAGCCCTGCATCGAGCCCCACATCAGGCTCCCTGCTTGGCGGGAAGCCTGCTTCTCCCTCTCCCACTCCCCCTGCTTGTGTTCCCTCTCCCGCTGTCTCTCTCTCTGTCAAATAAATAAATAAAATATTTAAAAAAAAACAGTAAGAAGTTAGAAACAATCATTAAGTCCTTGTAGTAGAGAAATAATAAAATTGATCAATGTAATGAAATGTTTAAATAGGTTTAAAATGGTATTTTAAAGAATTAATATAGTAAAATGTTCAGTGGAAAAAAGTACATACAGTTAGCACATAGTTTTTCATAATAAAAATAATTTTAATTGTTCTTTTTCTTACTATTACAGTGTAGTGTGTGCAATGAAAAAAATTTGATAGTATGTGGATGTATGAAGAAAGTGAAAAGTCACCCATCATCTCACCAACAGAGATAACCGCTGTTACTTTTCTTGTATTTGTTTCCAGATGTTTCCCTTTTAATATGTAGATACTATAATATATTAGTATGCAGATTTGATAAAAATGGGATCATTTTATCTGCACTCTTGTATTTTGAGGTAATTACATATTCATATGCAGGTGTAAGAAATAATACAGAGATCCCATGTTTTCTTTTCCCAGTTTCACCTAACAGGAACATTTTGCAAAACTATGGGACAGTTTCACAACCAGGATATTGACAGTGATAAAGAATACTTCCAACACCACAAGGATTCATCTTGTTGCTCTTTAGTAACTACACTGAATTTCTTCCTGTCCCTACGCCTTCCATAACCCTTGGCAGTTACTACTCTGTTCTCTATTTCTATAATTTTTGTCACTTCAAAAATATGAAATAAATAGAATCATACAGTATATATAACTTTTTGGGAGTAGCTCTTTTCACTTGCCGTAATTCTCTGGAGATTCATTCAGGTTGTTGGACATCAATAGCTGATTATGTTTTATTGCTGAATAATATTCCATCATATGAATGTAGGACAGTATGTTTACCACTCACCCATTGAAGGACATCTGGATTGCTTACAGTTTTGGGCTATTATGACTTAACCTACATCTGCGAATATTCATGTATGGTTTTTGTGTGAACCTAAGTCTTCATTCCTCTGGAATAAATGCCTACAAGTATGATTGCTGGGTTGTTAGGTAGTTGCTTGCTTAGTTTTTTAAGAAACTACCAAACTGTTTTGCAGACTGGCTATACCATTTTAAATTCTCACTAGCAATATGTAAGTGATCCAGCTTCTCTGCATCTTTGTCAGCATTTGGTATCATCACTGTTTTTTATTTTAGCCATTCCAATAGGCATGAAGTGATATCTTTAATGATATTGATCACCTTAGGTTGCTTATTTGCCACCTGAATGTCATCTTTGGTGAAATGTCTCTTTTGTCTTTTGCCCTTTTTGTAATTGAATTATTGGTTTACTGTTGAGTTTTAAGAGTTCTTTACATATTGTAGATACCAGTCCTTTGTTGGATATGTGGTTGGCAAATATTTTCTCCCAGTCTGCTTGTCCTTTCATTTTCTTATCAAAGTCTTTCACAGAGCAAAAGCTTTTAATTTGGGAAAAAATAATAATTTTTTAATGGATCATGCCTTTGGGTATGTCTAAGAGCTCTTTGTCTAGTGCTAGATCCCAAAGATTTCTCTTGTCTTTTTTTTTCCTTGAAAGTTTTATAGTTTTATGTTTTAAATTTGAATCCATGATTTAGTTTGAGTTAGTTTTTGTGTAAGGTTTAAGACTTAGGTCAAGGGTTTTTTTGGTTGTTTTTTCTGTTTTTATTGATGGGTTTTTTGGCTTATGAATGTCCAGTTGCCCCAGCACCTTTGTTGAAGAGACCATCATTCTTTCATTGAATTGCTTTTATACCTTTGTCAAAAATAAGTTGGACATATTTTTGTGGGTCTAGGTTCTCTGTTATTCTCAATTGAACAGATTGTGTTGGTATGCACCAGTTTTGATTACTGTAGCTATATATAATCCACTTTTTTTTAAAGATTTTATTTATTTATTTGACAGAGAGAGATAGCGAGAGCAGGAACACAAGCAGGGGGAGTGGGAGAGGGAGAAGCAGGGCTTCCCGCAGAGCAGGGAGCCCGATGCGGGGCTCGATCCCAGGACCCTGGGATCATGACCTGAGCTGAAGGCAGATGCCTAGCCATCTGAGCCACCCAGGGGCCCCTATAATCCACTTTTATAGGATTTATTTTCATGTCAATAATGTAGATCTGCATCATTAGTTTTATTAACTATATATACTGTACACTTTATTTAACTAATTCTTGTACCTTTATTTAACTAAATCTTGTTCATTCTTGAGCAACAACTAATTGCACATTTAGGTTTTTAATATTTTTCCTATTATAAATAATAATAGAAGGACCTAAAGAAATATTCTTGTGCTTGTGTTATTTTGTCCTTTTCCAATTATTTTCTCATAATAAATTATTAAAATTGGAATAGCTAGGTTGATAGCTAGGTGTAGACAGTGTTAAAGTTTTGTTTTTCACAGTTAGGACTTTAAGTCATCTGGAATTTGGTTTTGTATGTGGTGTCAGGTGGAAATCAAATTTTATGTTTTCCTTATGCTAAGCCAGTTACCTCAGGAGCATTCATTGGACATGATGCTAACACCGTCACACATGAAATTCATATATATTATTTCAATTACCTACCAGAGCTTTATAATAAAACTTTTTCTAAGGTGGGGATAAGGCAAATCTCTTCTTAGCTTTCTTATTCTCCTCATAGTTTTATTTTGTCAGGTTTCGTGAAATCTCCTTTGGAATTTTTAAAAGTATATTGCACTTATAGATCATTAGATAAGTTTGACACTTTGGAAGTAAGTGTTTCCATCCTTGAACCTAGGATATCTTATTTTTTCAGATTTTTAGTACTGCTGTGGAAATTTCTCCATAAAGGCCTTGCACATTTTGTTTGTATTTTTAGTTACCTTGTGACATAGGTTACTATTGCAAATGAACTATCTTTCTCTTCTCTCTCTTTCTTTTTTAGTTCTCTTCTGTGATGGTTTCTCAAGTCTTTATCTTTCATGATGCTTTTTGTCTTAATAGATGTACTTTTTGGAGAAGTTTTGGATTCACAGAAGAAGTGAGCAGAGAATGCAAAAGTTCCCATACACCCTCTGCCCCTACCTGTGCACAGTCTCTGCTACTCTGAACATCTCCGAGTGGCACATTTGTTACCATCAGCGAACCTACACCGACACGTCATTATTGCCCCACATTTATAGTTTACGTTAGGGTTCACTCTGTGTTGTACATTTTATGGGTTTGGACAAATGTATAAGGATACGTATCTACCATTATGGTATCATATAAAATAGTTTCCCTGCTCTAAGAATCTTCTGTGCTTCACCTATTTTATTTCTTTCCCCAACCCCTGGCAACCACTCATCTTTTTAATGTTTTCATAGTCTTGCCTTTGCCAGAAAGTCATATAATTGGATTCATAAAGTATGTAGCCTTTTCAGATTGGCTCCTTTTGCTTAATAATATGCATTTAAAGTTCCTTCATGACTTTTCATGGCTTGAAAGCTCATTTCTTTTTAGCAGTCAGTAACATTCCATTGTCTCCGTGTTCTGTGGTTTATTTATCCATTCATCTACTGAAGGACATCTTGGTTGCTTCCTAGTTTGTGCAGTGATGGAATAAAGTTGCTCTAACACTGTGCAGGTTTTTGTGTAGATGTAAATTTTCACATCCCTTGTGTAAATATCAAGGGGCACAATTACTGGATGGTATGGTAAGAGTATGGTTCATTTTATAGGAAACCACCAAACTGCCTGCCAAATTGGCTAGACCAATTTGCATTCCCACCAGCAATGCATGAGAGTTACTGTTGCTCCGTATCTTTGCCAGCATTAGTTGTTTTAAGTGTTCTGGATTTTGGCCATGCTAATAGTTGTGTAGTGGTATCTCGTTGTTTTAATTTGCTTTTTCCTGATGACATAAGATGTGGAGCATCTTTCCATATGCTTATTTGCCATCTGTATATCTCTGGTGAAGTGTCTGTTAAGATCTTTAGATTAGTTGTTTCCTCATTTTTGAGTTTTTTTTAATATACTTTGGGGAAGAATCCTTTTTCACATATCTTTTTTGCAAATCTTTTCTCCCAGTTTGTGGCTTGTCTTCTCATTCTCTTCCCATTGTCTTTTGAAGAACAGATGTTTTTAGTTTTAGTGAAATCAAGCTTATTTTTCTTTCATGGAATCATGTCTGTGGTGGTGTATCTAGAAAGTCATGCCATACTCAAGGTCATCTAAGTTTTCTCCTATGTCATATTCTAGGAATTTTATGGTTTTGCATTTTATATTTAGATCTGTGATCCATTTTGAGTTAATTTTTGTGAAAGGTCAGGACCATGTCTAGGTTTGGGTTTTTTTTGCGTATAGATATTGAGTTGTTCCAGCATCATTTGGTGAAAAGACTCTTCTTTATCCATTATATTTTCTTTGCTCCTTTGTCAAAGATCAGTGACTCTATTTGTGTGGGTATATTTCTAGGCTCTCTGTTCTATTCCATTGATCCATTTGCCTATTATTTCTACAATGCTCCACTGTCTCGATTACTGTAGCTTTCTGGGAAGTGTTGACATCGTGTAGTGTCAGTCCTCCAACTTTGTCCTTCTCCTTTAATATTGTGTTGCTATTCTGGGTCTTTTCCTTCCATATAAACTTTAGAATCAGTTTGTTAATATCCACATCTATTGTCTTTTATAATTGGTAATTTTTTAAAAAGATTTTATTTATTCATTTGCGAGAGAGACAGAGAGAACAAGCAGGGGGAGAGGCAGAGGGAGAGGGAGAAGCAGACTCCCTGCTGAGCAAGGAGCCCGATGCGGGACTCAATCCCAGGACCCTGGGATCATGAGCCAAAGGCAGATGCTTAACCATCTGAGCCACCCAGGCGCCCTGTAATTGGTAATTTTTGCTGTATGAAATTTTGGGTCTAGCAAAAGTGTTGAACTCAAATGAATTCTAATAACTTGCTTTAAAATGATCTTGGATTTCCCATATGGACAAATATATTATCTATCAATAATGACTGATTTGTCTCTGTCTCATCCATCTAAGTAAGTCCTTTTTATCTCATAGTATTTCATTAGCTAGTGTCTTCCAATATAAGATTAACTAAGGTCATTGATAGTTGGCATTCTCATTTTGTCCTTGACTTTAAATATAGTAATTTTGGTTAGAAAAGTAACATGAGGGCGCCAACTCTTTGGGTTAGGCATCTGCCTTTGGCTCAGGTCACGATCCCAGGGTTCTGGGATTGAATCCTACGTTGGGCTCCCTGCTCCTAGGGGAGTCTGCTTCTACCTCTGCCCCTCCTCCCACTCGTTCTCTCAATCTCTCTCTCTCTCTCAAGTAAATAAATAAAAACTTAAAAAAAGGTAACATGAGTCAACAAGATTATTTTAGAGAGAAACAAAAACATTACTCTCCTGCACTCCCAAACAAATTTGGTAAACAGTCTAGGGACAGAAATAATCAACAAGTCCAATAAGTTGTATATTAAAGTATTCAAAGAATCCAAATATGAAAAGTACTAGAGATACTTACCTGTTTCACTCCATACTCTGACAGCTTGAGTTGACATTGAGAGTAGATGAAAAATGGCAATGGCAAGGTACAAGAGAGGCTCTCATAGGTATTGCATTCCTTCATGCCTTTCTCAGATTCTAATTTGGCACCTGCTGTACTCCAGGTACAGTATAAGGTCCCTGGAATATACAGTGAGGTGGTGTATCTAGTGAGGATATAATAGCAAAGATAAATATAGCCCCTGCTGTTTTTAAATTACAACACATGTTTGGGTGCCTGGGTGGCTCAGTTGGTTAAGCGACTGCCTTCGGCTCAGGTCATGATCCTGGAGTCCCGGGATCAAGTCCCGCATCGGGCTCCCCGCTCAGCGGGGAGTCTGCTTCTCCCTCTGACCCTCCCCCCTCTCATGCTCTCTCTCTCTCTCTCTCTCATTCTCTCTCTCAAATAAATAAATAAATAAAATCTTTTTAAAAAACAAATAAATAAATTACAACACATGTTTCATAAATGGAAAACATTAATGAATCACTGGCTGTTTGAAAAAGAAGAACTTATTACTGTGTAGTTAGGAGGTGATAAAATGCAGAGGCATTAAGCATAGCCTTAGTTAAGTAGAGTTCCAGCTGCAGAATGGTACATTCTGTGTATGCTTGATGTGGTTTTCTAAAACTATTCTGAGGTTTTTTAAGGAAGAAGAAAAAGAAGTTGGTGTACATCTAATAAAAAGTATGAAAATGATAGCACATCTGGGGCTTGACAGAAGGAATTGATTACCCTAATATCTTATGTCTTGCAGTAAAACTGTTAATTAGGGCTCAGGTGGTCATGACAGATTTATGTCTCATTGCCAAGGGTTATTAAAACAAGAATTAGTATAAAGCAAAAGTTTTTTATTTCAGCTCACCGTGCAAACAGAAATAAAAGTAAATGACAATCAATAGATTATATAAATGATTCAAGGCTCTAGCTTAGTAAAAGATCCATTTTGTTGTAATTTTCTAAAAGGCCATTAGGATGTGCCTTTGTTTAAAGGCACTTTTCTCCTCCAAATGCTAGCCTTAGTGGATGTGAATAGCATTTTAAGGCTTCAAGAGATTTACAAAAATTAGCACAGATATCCTTGCGCTTTCTTTTTGTTCGATTGCTTATTCTGCTGCTAATGTTAGCTAATTAGAGTCTTGGGAGATATGTTTTTTTCCCTTTTCCAGGAATCTACAGCCAAAGCACTTTTAGCTCCCATTCTCTTTAGATCGTATGAAATTTGTGCATGGTGGGCTTCTATTTCTGGAAAGCCAGAAATACCATATTGGTAAGTCTCCTTCGCAGTTGTTATATTTTACTCTGCTTAGTCCATAGCTAGTTAAGTGCTTTAAAACTATGTATCTAGGAAATGCAAGTTTGGAAAAGAAAGAAAGGGATTCTGGGCTCTGTTTATGCCATTAATTGTCACTGTGACCTTAGCAAAGTGATTTCAATTTGCATCATGAGGGGATTGGTAGAATCTGATAACGTGGGAGATGCCTTTCAACTCTAATATTTAATTATAGCAATACATATTTTTATTAATTACCTTCATTATCCTTAATGGAGTCACACCCTTGAGAATATTTTATTCAGGACTCTTTTAGGAGCAAGTGCTAGAAAAACAAAAACAAAAAAAAAAACTGAAAACCACAAAGGGAATTTATGGGCTTCAGAGAATCTCTGGAGTTAATCTCAGCAGAAAGGGAGAAAACCTCTATCTGGGTAGTCTCCACAGACATCTCGTTGGGGACCTTGTTGGAAGAATGACATGTCCACCTCTGGAGCAGTAGAATCAGGGTGGTTCGAGAGGTCAGGTGACCCCCACACAAGAGAAGATATATGGCCTAAGGCTGGGATGGATGCGGCCCCTCAAGGAAAACCAGCAGAAGAGGGACGGGTGGTGAGTGGGGCACCATATGTGTGCCCACCACAGGAGGCGCTGTTTGCGTTTGCGTTGTGTCTCAGTGTCAAGATTTAGAGAGGAAATGTTACTCCTGAGATCACCTAGGCTAGCCAGCCCGCAGCCAGAATGCAAACCCCAGGGTTTCAATGCCCCATCTCCAGTTTTTCTGACTACACAACGCTCCCTCCCTTGTTAGTATGTTTCTGGATTATGAGAATAAAGATGGGATTTGCAAAAAGATGTTTCCATTTTCCACTTTGGTTCCTGGAATGGAAAACACCAGGGTAAAAGCTCATACATTTTAAAAGTAGCAGATAGCAGCATTTTTTTTTCTCTTCCCAGGATAAATTAGCCAGGGATTGAGATTAAAGTGGTATTTGTGTACCAAGATATTTTATTATTTCTTGGGGATATTAAATATATATAATATAAAATAGTATAAAATAGTTTCACTCTATTGTGTTTAGTTTGAGCTTTTTGTAAACATTATTTTTAATAGGTTTTAATAGAAAGGATGAGAGGGAAGCCAGTGTTTTACATTGAGGTTAAATTGTCTCTCCTAGCCTTCTAGATCCTCTTGTTAGTTTTCTCATCTTTGGATCCTATTGTCAAGCTTAATTAGGCATTTGAATGGGTGTGTGATTTCAACAACCTGGTTGCTTCTGTGTGCCATGCAGTGAACTCTGTGCATGTAGCATATTCAAGAAGGCAACCCCAGATCTGGTCGTCAAGGTGGGCCCATCAGACAGGTTAAGGGGCTTCTGTCACCCCCGTAGTCTGGGTCAATTGCCAGCTTTGAAGATCTCCTGTTAGTAACCATCACTGGGCATCAGCAGTTCTTACTAGGAAATTTCAGCAGTTTTAAGCCTCCTTCTTAAGAATATGTATGTAAGGTTGGGGGAAATGAAGTGTGGACAAGAAGCTCTGATGTGAGACTTGAGGTCTGACACAATTGAAAAAACATCTTCAGGGCAGAAGCATTCCAAAGACAAGATATTCATGTTGCTTTGTCATGAAAAATGAAATAGATTATTTTTAGCATAAAGAAAGCTTTTCCTTTTCCACATTTAGAAGAAAAAACCCATTAAGCCTATGGAATTGCTCTGACTTCTAGTGTCCTCTAAATTTTTACGTTTTATTTTTAGTGGACAGATTTCTCCTTTTAATGGAGAACCTGTTTGCCTTGAACCTTTCCCTTTTGTAAACACACAGCTCGTATATAGGAGAAGGCACACTAGAATGGGATTTTAGAGTAGGTGTTAATAACACCGTTAGGGCCAGCAAAGACAGCCTCCCATGCTAGTACAGTTACTGCTGTGTCAGACTCCTCCGACCTTTCCAGTTTTCTGTGATATTTTATATTGAAAATTTAAAACTAAAAGCTATGGTGATCTTCTCTTACAGGTCTTTATTCATCTGGTCTCTGATGGCTCTAATAATGAATGTTGGAGCTAAAAAAGACTCTCATGGCAGAAGTCTGTTGGCTGGATTTTAAGTAATTAAGATCTTATGCTTAATTTTTAGGGATACTTTCAACCACTTAAATTTTCTTAAGTCTTCCTTAGCCTGCCCTCTGAGGATGCACCTGTCCTCTCAGAATTTATATTTCCACATGGTGTGTTTTTTGTCCTTCTGTTCTCCTTTGCCACCTCCCGGACATCGCGCCGGCTCGTGGCCATCACTCTCATTCAAGGTCAGCACAGAGCCACACTGATTGTCTTGGAGCCCCACTAAATGTGTTCTTTAGCGTTTGTCAGTCAAGAGGAAAGAAGTCGCGTGTGTTTTCCCCTAAAATAATCAACACAACATTGTGGTCTTCCTGATTGATGACGATGTAGGATGTTTTCCCTAGAAGAGAGAGCTTTGCCTAACACCATGCTGATTGTTGAAGCTTGTAAAATCTCTCTCCTTCTCTGGTGCCATAATAACTCCTTGTTCTAACATTTCCAGAGCCTGTTCTTCTGTCCCTGCTTTGCTGACAGGTTTTGTGCGTCCCTATCCCGTCTCCACTAGTGCATGTTCTTACCAGAGATCAATTCAGTGGTTGACAGGTTAGATCTTTCTTTGTTTTCTTTTTTTTTTTTAATGGCATAAAACCACAAGAAGAGTCTTAAGAGTAGTTATCAATGCATTGTCAAGTTAAAGATCTTTGAAAATGTAAAATTCTTGCAATCAAGAAAATAATAGCATTGGTAAAACCCAGAAACAATTGAAAATGCATGCAGCAGATGCTTTGTAAATTTTTCTAACTCTCCCACTGGGATACAAAGAAAATTGCCTTTAAAAAATATCCCGTGACACTGTCTTTTGTAATTAGAGCTATTAAGTCGAAATGATAAATAACCATTCAGTGGCATACTATAAAAGAAAATAGCCCTTTGCCCTGATTTCTCTTTGAACAGCAAGAGATCTGAGTGTATTGAAGTTGGGTTCCTTTAACCCTGAGGATTGTTTAGAATTGAGGAAAGCAAGCGAGCTGATTTTTTTCACCCTTCAACATGGTCTTGTCCATTAGGATAGTAAATGAAACTGATTTGCCAAGGAGGTGAATAATTACAACCACAACAGAGTGTGCTCCAGAATGCAGGGGTTTTGTTTCCAAAACAAAGTGCTGTGGGGCACTTCAGTGGTGGTATGTAATGCTTATAAGGCTCAACAGACAAAGGTAATTATCGCTCTAAATGTCCCTGTCTTAGGGAATCAGATCCTGGGAAGGAGACCTGAGTACTGATGGTAACTGTCTCCAGGAATATGAAAGCTCACAGACCAGGCTCTTGTCCTACGTGGGTCCAGGACAACGATTTTATGTCATTCGGATTTTTACCTGTTCGTGCCCATGTTTTATACATGTTGCCAAGCCTCCCCGAGGTGCCTTTGGAGCAGAGAGGTGGGTGGAAGGCAGGAGAGAGGCTTTAAAGGAAGAATCAAGTTTTCTATTTGAGTGCCCGAAAAGCAGCTTCTAGCATTGCAGCTCCTGGGAGCATTATTTTCTGTGCGGAAACTAGATGAGTATAATGAGTGTACCCTGTGCATAAATTCAATATTAGTTCTACACCCAAGGTCAAATGAAAGTTAATGACCATTTGCACACCAGAGATCTGAAACCCACATTTTACTTCTTTCTCGTAATGACAAAAAAGGAGAGCAATTTATATTTAAATTGATTTAAATTTCAAAGCATAAACACAGAGGTCTCCCTGGTACTCTCTCCTTGTCAGTGAAACTTCCTGGCAGGCCTCGACTTTCATAAAAAAATGACCCGCATCCCATTCCAGTTCCCCTGTGTGGACAGTTCTTTGTTTTCTGTGGAACTACCCTGTTCCCACCCTGCTGGGTTGGTGACACCAAATCAGAAGCCAGCAATGCAATCATGGCCACTTTCTTTAATGATTTAGGTTTTGCATTTGTTGAGCTAATTAGCTGATTGAGGCAACTAATGGGTGTCTTTAATCCACTGTTGACTGGGCAGCTTCTCCCTGAAGCCTGCCAGCTCCTTTGTTCTTGGTCTTCTGGGGAGTGGGAGCTGCTTCCCAGATGAACATATGATACATGCCACCCAGTGTCCCGAGGCCAGCCTGAGAGGCTGGTACGCGAATGACCAAGTGCCCTGAAAGGCCGGGCATCCACTTAAAGCTCTGTGGCTGACCAATTCTTTGTGTATGAATAAAGGTGTGCATTTGAGGGGCACCCGGGTGAGGAGGGGGTTGAGAATTGATCTATCCATCATCCACTTTCAGAATTGATAATTCTTTGTATACCCCTAAGGTACAAAATGAAAGCGATGTAGATGTTTTAAATATTAGAATATTTGAGGAAATATTTAAAGAAGATGATTAGCTAATAAAATGGAAAGCTGTATTAAAATCATGTCTCGGGGCGCCTGGGTGGCTCAGTCGTTAAGCGTCTGCCTTTGGCTCAGGTCATGATCCCAGGGGCCTGGGATCAAGCCCCTGCATCCGGCTCTGTGCTCAGCAGGAAGCCTGCTTCTCCCTCTCCCTCTGCCTGCCTGTCTGCCTACCTGTGATCTCTCTCTCTCTCTGTCAAATAAATAAATAATCTTTAAAAAAAAATCATCTCTCTTATGAACTAAAATGTGGGTGCCTGGATGACTCAGTTGGTTAAGCGACTGCCTTCGGCTCGGGTCATGATCCTGGAGTCCCGGGATCGAGTCCCACGTAGGGCTCCCTGCTCAGTGGGGAGTCTGCTTCTCCCTCTGACCCTCCTCCCTCTCATGCTCTCTGTCTCTCACTCTCTCTCTCTCTCAAATAAATAAATAAAATCTTAAAAAAAAAAAAAAAGAACTCTTGCCATATGATGTTCTTACAAAGTTACAAAGTTCTACAGCCTGGTAAACACATCTTCCCACCAAAATCCAGCAGTCCTGGGCATGTAGCTAGGAAATTTGACTCCCATGCTGTCTTGTGTTCAGTCACTCTGGTAAGTCAACTGGCCTGCGCTCAGCCTCCGTTTCCATTTTTCATAAAAGGAAGCAGTCAGCCATGGTTGATGACAAGAGTGCCATGCTAAGCCTGTGTGTGGATCGTGTCCTAAGTACCAAGTTCTAGGCAGCTTTACTTCTCTTTAATTATACATTGATGCCTACTCAGTAGGAATATGGGAATGATGACTTTTGGTCATTTAATTTCCTTTCTAAACTTTTGTGATTCGGTGCCTTTTTCCTCCGGGAAAATGTGTGGAAGGCCCTTCCCGCTCCTGCCCCCCCTCCTCAGAGAACATTTTCTAACTCTCATTTGTATTGACAAGTAAGAGCTATCAAGGGAAATCTTTGTCTTGGCCACATGACCCAGCTATTGTCCAGCATTCATCACATTCAAAATCTAATTGTGTAAACAGGCATGAAAATGGAGCTGTTCTCAGTAAAACTGCAATGACATGAGCAGTGTGTGTGAGTATAATAATGCTCCGCAGTACGGAACGCAAAGCAAGCCATTTGATGTAGCTGAGTTCTACCAGGGATGCTGTTGCAATAAAAGTGAAATTTGCTTCATGTACTGTTCTTTCCGTTTATGTAAGACACACATAAATATTGAACATTTGAGAATTTCTGAATCAGACATTTTCTTTGTAAGTGGCCAAACTGTAGTTCTAGCTATTTGCTTTTTCAGATGGGTCATAAAAATACTGCATTTAAATGCTGCATACAGTGATTGAGATCTGTTTTTGGAATGAGATGGGCGATAGAAATTTTGACACCAGAGGCCATGATGTCTTGTACTATACAACTTCTTAAATTTTGACAAAGGGTTTTTGTTTGGAGATGAGGAAGCAGGGATGGATAGATACTTTTAAAAATAATCCTAGTTTTGTTTTTGTCAAGCAGTGTTTCTCACATTTAATTTGCATAGCAGTTAATTTGCAGTGCTTGTAATTCCTGCTCTGTGCCCCACCCCCCACCCCCACTCCAGTTAAGCTTGGATGGAGCCCTTGGTGTCTGAATTTCTAACCAGCCTTCACCCCTAAGTGATTTAGGTGCCAAACTTTGACGGACACATTCCAAAGTCTGTGCGATCTGCAGTCTCAGGGAGTGAGCTGGTGTTCTATGAAGGGTGTTGGTCTAATGAAGCAAGCATGGTAGAGGCAATCAAAATGTTGTTTATACTTCGGCTACTAACTCATTTATTGGACAACTGCCTAACTTGTCAGTGTTTCTCTACCCAACTGGAGATTTTGTCATGGGAATGATAACAGAATTATAATACTCTCATGGCATTGGCAGTAAAAGCTTTATACATGAAGTGAATTATTACCGAGGTTTATTTGCCGGGCGGACTCAGGAATAAATGAACATTCTCACTGAGGTTTTCCACACTGAACTTAACCAGGAAGACGTTTGAGAGGGGAGTAGTTGGCACTGTTTAAAGGGGAAGTGAATTTAACCCTGGCTCCCAACAGGTGCCCCTGAACAAAAGCCACATCCTTGTAAAGCCAGTCCTTGTACATTGTGGACCCGTCCCAAATCAGTAGAATGGACAGGCTTGTCTGGTTCCCCTTTTGCTAAAAGGTGGCTGCCTTCTATCTATTGAAAATACATTTAATAAAAACAAAGCATAAAAGGAAAAAAAACACGAAGCATTCGCTTTAAGACCTATTAAAATCGGTGGAGGAAGTTTACACATTATCATGTCATTGTTTTCTGGTAGAACAAAGACTGTGGGAAATGTGCGATTGAGGTTACTTTGTATCTACCCTGAGGAACAGAAGGTAGAGAGCCAAGCCTGACAGATACAGTTGTCATCTCAGTTGTATATTCTTATTTTCTTCATTTTGATTTTTAGTTTTGTTTTTATATGTTTTAAAGGCCCATTTCCATATCATAATTCCAAAGGTAGAGCTAAGTACAGGTGATGTTCTTCTGTCCAAAGGGGGCAGTAAACAGTAAACACAGAACTGTCACATATTAGCAATAAAACCAACTTCCCCACCCTTCAGATGTGGTGGGTCTTGCAGGGAGTTGGGAGATTGACCATAAGCCCTGGCTGAGAGCCTCTCCTGCTGACGGTGAAGGTGTAGGGGGCCATTGTCTCAGCAGCCTGTGGTCCCCAGACAGTGGTGTGGTGTGTGTCTGCCTTGTCAGGGAAGGGGCACTTTCCATCATGGCATCACGGTGTTAGCACCACACACATGGACTGTAGGCTCCGACAGTGGACACCTCGGACCCTCTGGGCCTTTTAGACTCATCCCTGAAACTTAACAACAGATGTAGAATTCACAGGTAGCCTTTGTACCTAAGTCCAAATTACTGAAGTTGCTTCATTTTGCTGGTAACATTAAGCCCACATGAATTTAACTAATTTCAGGGTTAGTTTTATAACCAAATGGACAGTTTCATCAAAAGATGAGATTCATATGGGTGGTCAGGCCCCTCCAAGGAAATTTTCATTTGGACCTGCTCTAAGTGCAGTTTTTTATTACCTTGATATTTCAAGAAGAAAGACAAATAAAGCTACAGATAGTTCTATCAATTTTACATGAAAATTCAAAATACATATACTTCTATTTGAGAGGAAATATGACTCAGTGCCTTTGGCATGGATGTGAAAAATAGTTTGGGTTGACAGGCCATTCTGTATGAAAAACATTTTTTTCCCACATGTGTTTTTGCTTGGTTTTGTTATCTGGTAATCTTAGGAGATTATTTTATTTTATGAGTCATTAAAGCACTTGCATTGACCCTCAAAAGTGGTAATTAACGGATTCTCAGAATTATTCTCTCCGCTGAAACATAGGTGGGAAATGCTGTGTTCTTTGCTTGAGACCACTGCACTGTGGTCCTCAGCAAGTTGCCACCTCCAGCCAGGGACCAACATTTGAGCTGTTTTTGATTGAACTCTTTTTGTGATATATGGTCCGTTCAGAATATTGCTCCTGCCTGGGCTGAGGATAAAATATCCCCATTTGGATCACTCAGTCCCTGGCATGGGAGGGTCATTGGAACCCCACGATGCTCCTGGGCTACTCTGGTCTCTGCAGAAGTGTCCATGCCAGTCATTGCTGCCCCCGTGGTGTTTGCAGTGAGAGTGAGGGGCACGTTTCAGCTGGGTTAGGGTCTCTGGGCCTTTCTGGCTGTCTTGCTGAGGCTGTAAAACCCACTGCTTCCCTGTTGCATACTCCTTGCAGCCTATGGCCCTTTATAAGGTGGGCTCCCTTGCAGGCCTCTGTCCCCAGAGCATGTAGAAACTTTTGAGTCCTTGCAGATTTCCCATCCTGGGAAAGAGGAGCAACTCAGGAATAATCAGCTCTGGACCTCATCTACCCCTTGCCTGCCCTGAGCTTTACTCTGCTCACTGCTGAATCCACCGTGAGCATGCTGACCGCCACTTGGGGCTGGGGATAGACTGACACAGTCTCCTCTGTGTACTAAGTCACAGTCTGTATGTAAAACGGTGTTCCTGTCTTCAGTGTTCACTCAGCCATCTACCTAATCTCACCTTTCAGAGCCCAAGCCCAGAAAGGGAAGATGAGGCCCATAGCTCTTACATTTCATCTCCGCTGCCTCTTTACTGCCCTGCCCCCCAAACTCGACAGTCCCCTTGCAGTAAGTTGGGGACAGCCTTGAGCTTTTCTAGCCCATTATTTAGTGACTGCTTCTTGAGGGGGACAGAACTGTGGCTTCGCTATTCCAGGAGAGGGATTTGAGATTTGAAACTTACAGAATTAGTTCTTGATGTGCAAAGGAAGGTAACATTTCTCTATAAACTTTGGTCTTTCAAGGAGAAATTTTAACTTGGATGTCAGAATACAAATAGTAATGACTTTGTTTTGACTTGCACTCTACCCCAGTAGTGGGTGGGTCTGATTAGGAGAAAGGTCCCATCCATGGCTAAAAAGAAAAAAGGGAAAAAGCACATTACTGTGTTGGGAGTAAAAGGTAGCTACCCTCGATCAAGCACTTCATGTCCACCCTTTCTTCCACATAGTCATCCTATGGGGTGGTGGTGGTGATTATCACTCTTTTTCAAGTAATGAAGTTGAGGTTTGGTCAAATGATATAACTTAACAAAGATCATATGCTAGAAAGACTGTAGGAATGATGCCGTATTTTTTTCCCAAATGTGTAATAAAAGGAAGTTTCTTTAAATTCTAGCAGGACAGATTAGGTAAGGGTTGAGGAAAATTTGCATCTTTCCCTGGCCCCCTCTTGAGCTGCCTACCCTCCATGGATTGCTCTATGGATTGAACTGTTTGGTGTCTTTACTTGTATTTGCAAATACAAAGACTCTTAGGGAATTGGTGGTGGTTGCTCTGTATGTTTTAGAATTTCCCTGTAATGTCAGTGGGAAGATTTAGCAGTAGCATTACTGACAATTCAGGAACAAAAAAAGCTTATGAACATCGTATGTGTGACAGAAAGCTGTAATGTTATTTTTAAAAAGCAGATTGCTGGTCTACCATAAAACCTTAGTTAAGTGTCAGTGTAGATATGACCTGTTGTGTTTTCTTTTTTACAGTCCTCAAGGTGGATTTGTGTAGCTCTGAAAAGCAAACCAAGGAACTCAGGTTCAGTTCTAGTTTAGCCACTTACTATGACTTAGTGGTTCCAGAGACTCATTTTCTTACTCTGCAAAATGGAGCTAATGGCACGTGCCTCTGGGGCTTTTTAGGAGTGGGGGGAGTTAAATGAGATGCCATAAAGCATGTAGCTCCACATTGGCACATAGTTAGACTCAGAAATTACTTTTCTTTTATTCCCTGAGGTGAATCATTTATTTTTTTTCTTTTCAAATTTTTATTTAAATTCTAGTTAGCATACAGTGCAATATTGGTTTCAAGAGTGGAATTCAGTGATTCATCATGTTCATACAACACCCAGTGCTCATCATAACAAGTGTCCTCCTTAATACCCGTCCCCCTTCTCACCCATCCCCCACCCACTTCTCTCCATCAACCCTCAGTTCTCTATCCCTAAGAATCTCTTATGGCTTGTTTCCTTCTCTCCCTTCTCTCTCTCTCTCTCTCTCTCTCTCTCTCTCCCCCTCTCTCGTGTGTACATGCACACACTTTCTATTTTCCCCCCCTCCCCATATGAAAAGATCCTGAGCATCATTCATCATCAGGGAAATATAAATCAAAACTTGATGAGATACCACCTCACACCTGTCAGAATGGCTAAAGTTAACAACACAAGAAAGAACAGGTGTTGGCAAGGATGTGAAGAAAGGGGAACCCTCTTACAACGTCAGTGGGAATGCAAACCGGTGTAGGTACTCAGAAAAACAGTATGGAGTTTCCTCAAAAAGTTAAAAATAGAACTACCCTATGATCCAGCAATTGCACTACTAGGTATTTACCCAAAGGATACAAAAATACAGATTCGAAGGGATACATGTACCCCGATGTTTATAGCAGCATTATCAATAATAGCCAAACTATGGAAAGAGCCCAAATGTCCACTGACTAATGAATAAAGAAGATGTGGTATATATATATATATATATATATATATATATATATATACACCATATATATATATATATATATAAAACTCAGTATATATATATATACCTATATTACTCAGCCATCAAAAAGAATAAAATCTTGACATTTGCAATGACATGGATGGAACTAGAATGTATTATGCTAAGTGAAATAAGTCAGTAAGAGAAAGATAAATACCATATGATTTCATTCAGACGTGGAATTTAAGAAACAAAACAGATGAGATAAATCTTTTAAAAATTAAATCCTGAGAGAGAGAGTAGAGAAATGCACTGGAGACCTTTTATTTTATTTTACTATTTTTTAGGGGAAGAGGGGCAGAGGCTGAGGGAGAGGGAGAGAGAATCTTAAGCACGCTCCACACCCAGCATGGAGCTGGACTGGGGGCTCTATCTCACCACCCTGAGATCATGACCTGAGCCGAAATCAAGGGTCGGATGCTTAACCAACTGAGCCACCCAGGTGCCTCTGCCCTAGAGTCTTTTTAAATGAATGAACATCTTGGAGTGTCTAAGTACCATTGCTGCTCATATCTCTAAGATGTGGTTGTAGCAGATTGGCCTGAACCTGTCCTGTCACCAGAACACATCTTTGTAAGGCACTTAAAAACCAAAAGCTTTTCTGTCGCTCAACAAAAATGCTGAAGAAAAATTGTAGCTAAGGTTAACTCAATTTTTTTAAAGTTTTATTTTAGTTTGATCATGTACAAGCTGTCTTTGCATTAAAAGGAAACTTGTGTTTTTCTGGTATGTTTCCTCAAAAGAAGGGCAACCAGGCAGGTTCCTGGGCTCAAGTACTGATTACTCTGGCCAATGGAGCAAATATTGTTGATCTAATTAAAGGATTTCATACAGGATACACTTTGTTCTTTTGATGTTATCATTTTTCTTTGTTGAATAACTTTTCCATTGACTGGACGTCTATTAAATGTTACTCAAAAGAAAGCACTGTAAAAACCTATTAAGAAGTGGAGGAAAGGAAATTTGAAGGGTCTCGGCTCTAAGACAAAGGCATAAGAATTGAAGGGGAGCCCTCTCTGCCTGAGGGCAGGATATATCATGCAGTTAGCAAGGCGGGGGTGGGGGGGGTGGGGGGGGGAAGCAGTCCGGAGCTGGTGTTTCTCTGGCTTGAGCCACCTTCAGGCAAGTGGGCAGAGCATGTAGCGTCTGTTGGGGGAAATAGCAGTTTTTCAGCTACCTCTGATTTTAACCTCCTTACTCTAGATTTATTATGTTGTCTGAGTGATGTGAATTTCCAGAATATCAGTGCCTGTATATTCAAATGTTAGTAAAAGCAATACCTTTCTTTTTGCAGCAAACATGTATTATTTCTCTATATAGGATTCGGGGTTTAGGAAGCATGGTGAGGGTTGAAGGGGTATGTGGGAGCACTTAACAGGGAGTAAATCATTATGACTCTAATTTTTATAGACTGAATTCCTCGTAGGAAATTCAAGTTGGTTCTCGCTTAGACTGTTTACAGTAAACCTCCTCTTTCCTTTGTTTTCAGTCTCACTCCTGTTCAATTCATTTTGGACAATTTAAGCCTTCGTGGTGTTATTGGAGCAGGTAAAGAGTCAGACCTGGGTACTTAACCATCTCCTCCACTGACTTCCTGTGTGATTCTGGGCCAGCTAGTTAGCATCTCTCAGGCTCAGTTGTCTCATGTGTGAAATGAGGATAATCATAATAGCACTTGGAATCTGATTAAGGAGAAGGCCAACCATACACCTGCCCTAACACATCCATAGGATCTGATTTAACTCCGATTTCTATACGAAATGAATCAAGTAACTATTAAACGGTAAATGGATCCTGCTTTGGCCAGGGAAGCTGTTTGTATCTACTGGAAATGTATGAATGTTCCTTGCAGGGTCTGAATGTGGCCGATTAGTACTTTGTCAGTGAACGTACGCACATTGCTGAAGGCCCACCAAGGCGGCCCCATGAACCTGTGGACTTGCTAGCTTTTAGTTGGCAACGAGTGATTGTTCTGAATCCAAGTCATGCATGGGATGTTGCTGGGTTTGGGGAACACGGTTTTAATCCATGTTGACAATTGACCTTTCTCCTTAGTGTGTTGGAAAAATTACATATGTGGAAAATTAAGGACTAAGAATGTCAGTTAAGGGAAGCCTGGGTGGCTCAGTAGGTTAAGCATCTGCCTTTGGCTCAGATCAAGATCCCAGGATCCTGGGATCAAGCCATGCATGGGGCTCCCCACTCAGCTGGGAGTCTGCTTCTCCCTCTCCCCCTCCCCCATTCGTGTGTGTGCACAAGCCCTCTCTCTCTCTAATAAATAAATAAAATCTTAAAAAAAAAAGAATGTCAGTTAAATTACCAAATGACACAATCCAAAAGAAGCAAATTGCTAAATTCCAAGAAAAAGAATTTAATAAATTATTAAATTTTTTATTAAATAAAAATTACTAAAAGTTCTTTTATTTATAGAAACTAAGTTTCTCACGAGCCCCTGCTAAAAAAAGTACTGAATTGATATTTAACAAAGATTGACAAAAAGAAATATTAAATTATTAGCCTGCTCACAGTGGCCACATACCTCAGGCCAGCCTTGCCAGGATCTCCAGCAGAGGGGTATGGGAAAGATCGAATGGGAGCGCCCACATGGAGAGCATGTGTTTGAAACGTAAGGGCTCAAGAGCTGCACATCATTAGCAGAATGATGGTGATAGTTTCTTTGCTCACATCACCTCACTTGCTACTAAATGAGTCTCGTCAGCCTAACATAGAAGCCCAGCCAACTGTCCTGGCTTTGTTTTCTGGTTTTCCACAACACTGGGTACAGCTCGCTGGGCCCATGTCAGAGCCCATGCTTTTCTCCACCTTACCTCTGTTTATACCAGCTATCCACCTTGACTGCCTTTCTTCCCCTCACCTCCTCCACCCATCAGAATCCACCTTCTCCTCAAAGACTCTTCTTCTATCATCTTACCCTCTCCCCCAAACTGGATGGGCCAGTGAGTGTTTGTATCTCTGCCTTATAATTTTTACTTTCTGATTTGGTCATATTAGTTCAGTTCAATAGACAATTACTCAGCAGCACTATGTTGTAGAAATCATTCCAGGTGCTTAGAATGGGAAAGCACACTCTCTGCTCTTGAGGAACTCATAGTGTAGGTTAATAAAGACAGAGGTTCGTGTTGCTAGCTATAAAACACTGAGATAAGAAAATGCACGCATACAGAAAAAGAGCTTTGTGAGGCCAGGAGGAAGGACTCCATTTAATCTAGAGTCTTGGGTGCAAGTAGTGAGGACTCAGAAGGATCGTCACTAAGGAGATGGTGTTAGAACTGAAGAGCCCAGTGGACCAGAGGATTTTCACCCGTTGAAGGCAGGGACAAGGCGTTCCAGGCTAGAAATAAAGAAATGTGCGAGATGCCGCTGGGGAGAGAGTCTGGGACCCAGGGACCTCGCTAGCAGGGTCAGGTTGAGGCTTCCGCCTCAATGTTTCATAGAATGGGGGTAACAGGGGCCACAGGGGTCAAACCTGCACAGTCCTCTAAGCCCCGCTGCATCAAGGAAGCCAGGGATGGGGTCTCACTTGGTGCTTGGGCTCCTGGGTGACTCTCATGTTGTCTGGGTGGGGAGAGGCGGGAGTCTAAAGGGATGGGGTGCTAGTGTGATCAGACTCGCCTTTTGGGAGTGGAACCTGGCACCTGTGTGGAGGAGAGCATGAACCAGAGGAAAGGCTGGCTGGGAGGCTGTGGTGGTGGTCCAGGGGAGACGTGGTGCAGTCCTGAGCTATGACCTTGGCAGAGAGGAAGGAGGATGGAGACATTTCAGAGGTGGAAGCGATGGGGTGTAGTGAGAGACTGATGTGAGGGCAGAGGGGAAGGAGGAGCATGAAGACACCTGGTGGTGACTTAAACTAAAATTCTGCAGGAGGAGGAAGAGGCTTGTGGAATCCAGTAGACATGATGCTTGTGATTTCAGACCTTTCTGTCCATCCCCGGGGACAGAGGCTGTGCCACTGCACTGTGAGAGCAGCTTGCCCGTCGCAGGTGCATGATGAAGCTGCTGAGTGTGAAACTGGAGACATAGTCTCGGGCTCCGAGAAGAGAGCAGAGATGGAGACACAGATTTGGGAATAACGTGCATAACTGTGAAAATTGAAACCGCAGGAACAGATAAGATCACCGAGGAAAGCGGCAGAGAGAGAAAAGAGAACCTGCAGGAAACCTGCATTTTTAGAGGCTTCGAGGATGATAAGGACCCAGAACAGAGAGTTTTAAAACAACCATCTCAAGTTCAGCTCAGAGGCTGAACCGACTGGGACTGAGAAAAACAAGTGGGACAGAGATGTCGCAGGCATTGGTCAGCTTTCAAAGCGACGTTCCGATGGCGCTCTGGATGGGCCAGATTATAGTACTATATGGCCTATCCTGATGGTGAATGCTGAGCGATATTTTTCCAATTTTAACACTAAAAAAAAAAATACAGCAATGAAGTGAAGGCTGTAACTGCTTTTTCTCCCTTACTTTTTAAAGACTAGAAAAGATCTGAGCATTTTGAAGCATTTGTGATTATATATCGGTAACCAAAAATAAATAGACTCGATCAGCATTTCTCGCTGCCAGCTCGTTTGCACGCCACCTCCGAGGGAACGCACTGCCTGCTGAATGGGGATGGAGCCTTGGAGAGGAGCCTCCTAAAATAAATATTAGGGCCTTTCTCCAGGAATGGTACAAAAACATAGCTGGTTATTTAGATAACGAGGAACAGGGCTCTGCCTCATGTGTCCTGGAAACACCTCAGTGTTTTCTGAGCGTGGTAAAGTCCACAACCCACTGAACACACAAAACAGCCCAACCTGGTACGCGTCTCATCCACATGGGTGAGAAATTCTCGATGTTACTAGTGGGGATGCATTTTGATGTTTAAACTTCATTTCTGTTCTTTCTATTGTACTATGTTGTGTTTCATTAGAAAAGAAATACTGGTCAGGACCCACATGAACGGACTCACCGGTGTGCGGTGTGACCAGCACCGTACCGTTCCGTCCGCGCCAGACTCGAACCACCGCAGATACATACACACATCATACAGGAAGGGCTAGCACAGGTTACTGAACCTCCTCTCTAAAATGGGGGGGATCTTACCCGTCCCCATCTTCAGGGTGTGTGGACATCAGATGAAACCTTTTATGAAAATTCTCTCTGTAAAAATGCTACAAAGGTGAAAGATTCTATTATTGCCCAAATTTTAATTCTTGGCCAAGTACTCAGTGAATTCTTTTTCTTGACTGTATTTGCTGGTTTCTCAGATGGAGACTTGAAATGCTAAATTTCAAGTGAAATTTGGGGTTGGCTTGTCAATAAGAAAAAAATTAGTTTGGTTGGTTTGCAAAGAACACTTTCAAGTAGTCACCTAGTGCATTATGATCATTCTGTTTAATATTCTGTGAGTACGGCTCTTTCTTACCTTGGCAAAATTGATCAGAGATTAAATAAGCATTGTTTTGAAAGGACATCAGTCTTCTCTGTGTTTAATAATATTAATAGAGTTATCAAGAAAATTTTCTTAGCAATCTTCCTAGTAAGTCATGAGGAGAGAAGACCTGTTCTGAAGATAACACAGAAGTGATATTAAGGCAAGCCCTAAAATCTTTTTTTTTTTTTTAAGATTTCATTTATTTATTTGACAGAGAGAGACACAGCGAGAGAGGGGACACAAGCAGGGGGACTGAGAGGGGGAGAAGCAGGCCTCCCGCCGAGCAGGGAGCCCGATGCGGGGCTCGATTCCAGGACCCTGGGATCAGGACCCGAGCCGAAGGCAGACATTTAACCATCTGAGCCACCCAGGTTCCCCAAGCCCTAAAATCTTGGAGGCTGTCTCCAGTAGCTCATCTTGAATGGCTCTTGGCTAACTTACAAATAGATACATTTAAACTAAGTACTCTTCTGTGAATTAGTGCTAAGTAATCCGCAGATACACTTAGTTCTCATGCGGACTCTCATATTCACCACTCAAAATATACGCTTTAGATCTTGTGCTTGTGACTTTTGTGGTGGTAAGTTATTTTCAAAGGCCTTTTCTTGCTTTTAGACTCTGTGTTGAGAGATAAGGAGATGGTTTGTGTTGGCAGAGAGGGTGGCTCAGAGCCTCCCTTGGTCCCAGAAGCTGTCATTCCTGTGTACGTGTTGCACTGGAGGGAACTGTCCCAGAATCAATATTTGCGTAAGAAATTTTCCCCAGCCTACTCTTACTCTGATCAGATAAAAGAAAATTCAGCTCAAAAATCTAAATAACTGCTTCCTCCTCCTTCTATCATGTGAGGCATACCACTAGGAGGCATGAAGAAAGAGATTGTCTTTTTATGTATTTCTTGACATTCATCTTCATATTCAGAGGTCACTAGAACACTCCTTTTTAGGTGACTGACTGTGTATTTCATACATGAGGCATCCCAGGGTGATCATAAATCCTCAGCATAAGTATATTTTTGTTCCCAAGTAGTATATGTGAACTCCCAGCTAAAATATATTCTTGGAATCATACTTTTTCAGTATTTCCAAGAAAATAATGTTATTTATGTATTGAAGGAGACCACACTCTTGTCCTTGTCATCAGGGAGCTGCAGATAAGAGTCTCCCAGAATTTTGAGTCTTCATTGTGCAGACTGAGATGGATTGCCGAGTTACCTTTGCCACATCCCTCATGAACTTGCTTGTGTTTGTAGTTCTGGCTCTGTGAATTGAACTATAGTGCTGGGCAACTAATTTTGAGGTCTTCAAAGATGTGACAAGAAATGTAGTATTGTTGTTTGGGGATAAGCCAGGAATATAAGACTGAATCTTTCTCCTAAGTATACTCTTATGCTAATCCCTACCTCCTTTGTTTCTATTTATATGTACTAAGAATTACGCCTAAATCTTAAAAAATAGTGTTCACTCTCAATTCTGAAATTGTTATTCATTGTCCTGCATGTCCTCTGTTGTAGTATAATGTGAAATAATTAATGCATAGAGCACCAGAATGTTGTTTTTTTAATTTTGTTTTATTGTTATGTTAATCACCATACAGTACATCATTGGTTTTTGATGTAGTGTTCCATGATTCATTGTTTGCGTATAACACCCAGTGCCCCATTCAATATGTGCCCTTTTTAATACCCATCACCAGAATGTTGTTTTAAAAACAAAAACATAGGATGGTTTCTGCTCAAGAGGTCCTGCCTTTGAGTCCTCGCCCCTCCACAGTTACTATGACTTAACTGAGCTAGGTTGTCTTCTGGCCTCAGAGTATCCCTTATCAGAGCCTGGGGCCCTTGGGCCTCTTCACTCAGGACTTGGTGGACCATATCACACCCTCCTACACAGTGGCCACTGGCTTGCCTGGCTGATTCATTTGGGAGAGTCCTTGTAGACATGGTTTTGTGTAAGTCTAAAGGCATCATGGATGGTCAGGCTCAACTACTCTGTTTCCTACAAACTTTCCCCTTTGGGATGGCATCTCCCTCCATCTTGATTGCTTGTAGACCAAAACATCAAAAACACACTTAAAGGGACCTTGTGTTTCCAAAATGGCGGCAGCGATGGATGTGGATACCCCGAGCGGCACCAACAGCGGCGCGGGCAAGAAGCGCTTTGAAGTGAAAAAGTGGAATGCAGTAGCTCTCTGGGCCTGGGATATTGTGGTTGATAACTGTGCCATCTGCAGGAACCACATTATGGATCTTTGCATAGAATGTCAAGCTAACCAGGCGTCTGCTACTTCTGAAGAGTGCACTGTTGTATGGGGAGTCTGTAACCATGCTTTTCACTTCCACTGCATCTCTTGCTGGCTCAAAACATGGCAGGTGTGTCTGTTGAACAACAGAGAGTGGAAATTCCAAAAGTATGGGCACTAGAAAGAGAATTCTTCCGTCGAGCCCAACTGTTCTGTTATTCATTTAGTGACTTGCCCTCCTGTTACTTAATTATAAATTAGATAGAACTGTGTCGTTTTCTGCTTTGTCTTCTCAGTTTGCTATTCCTGCAGCCATATTGTATTCTGTGTCAAATAAAATCCAGTTGGATTCTAGAACAGATGCTGTCTCTTGTGTATGTGAAAAAGTGAACATAAATAAAGGGTCCCCTCTTCCTAGGTTGGAAGGCTTCCTTTCAAAAGTGAGATGTTTCTTCATTAGAGCAGAGTTGTCCTGTGAGCACATTGCTTGGTCATAAGGAATCCTGGTCCACAGCCTGATCATCGATGGCAGTCTTGGGCAAGTCGACTCTCTGCTTCGCCCTTTCCCCAAAGAATGGCTCCTAAGAACTAAATGACATTGTATGTGCACAGAAAGCTTTGTAAACTGTAAAACCACTGTACGAATGTTAACCTTGACCATGTATGACATGTTGCTTTCTCTTCTTAGTTTAGAAAAATAAACCTGAAAAAATCTAATATGTAATTTTGTCTGGCAAAAGAAGAATTTATGAACTCCAGTTGAAAATCGGTGTCACTTAAAATGGAATTAAAAAGAATTCAAGTTGCCTCTAAAAAAAACACACACACACTTAAAGAAGATATTCAAAAACTTTCTCTACACTTTTGACATTCAACTTCACTGTTTTGGGGGGGTGATGGTGGATGCTGGGGGAGTTTACTTGATCTTTCTACTTTCAGAAACTGAGGACCCTCTAGTTATTCATTATTCTTTCATATGCTCTGGTTGAGCTTGACTAGATAATAGGGAAGGATTTAAGCTTCCCAATTCTGCAGACTTACCTGTTTGGCCGAGGGCTTCCAACTACCTTCTTGAGGCCCTTGGCAGTGTTGGTGCTCTTTCTATCATGTGGATTAAACTGTGTCCTAAAACTGCTTGTTGGTATAACTTTGCTCCCACCTTCTGACTAAAACACCATACCCTTACCACCCATCTTAGCTCTCCTTTCCCCAAAATTTTTCCACCTTTCTGAACCAAGACAGAGTGACATTTCCACGACACATCAATTCCACATACACTAGGCACCAGTGAGGCAGGATCTTATCCTCTCAAACTTCCATTTCTCACACACCAAGGAAGATAAGATAAGCAAGTGCCTGGAATGGGCCAGGCTGAGCAGTAACCTAGAGACACAGAGGACACACTGAGTACCAAGAGGAGAGGATCTGGAATGGCCTTCCCTGATCATGTCAGCCAGAAGCCATCCTTTCCTCCATGCGGCTCTGAGGATACAGCATTCTGTGGTGTGCAGGGGTCTGATGGCCACTGCTAGATGGCTCCTTCCGGTCAGGATCACATCTTAGCCAGATTTTTTCTCAACAGCTGTCCTTTGCCTGGCACACAGGTGTTCTGTCAGTGTTTTCTGAACCATGGATGGAAACTCTGATTTAACTTTCCACTTGGTCAGTATCATTCCAATTATCTGAAAACTGCAGAACCCACTCAGTGTAGTATCTTCTCAAAGAAAAGCACAGGACTGCCCTGGTGGTGCCCCCTTTCTGTGGGTCCCCCGGTAGGAAACCTGTATCTTTTTCACACTTGCCAATTTTTAGTCACTTTCTCCAGACTCTGTAATGTCTCCCCTCCACCTCCATCTTATTCAAACACAGATGTTCCTGAGCTAGAGATTCTAACTGGAAGCTAGTTACTACCTCACCCACTCACCTGGTTAGACCTTTTTACTGCTGACTGGTCAGAGCCAGAGTGTCACTGACTCTGTCCCCTGACCTTGGCAGAATGTCACCTGGGAGCCATTAGGCTTCCTTTCCTGGAGGACCACCTGTCTGTTCTCTAGGGACTAGACCTTATTTCCCTTCTGTGATGCAGTAGGGCATGTTCTCTGTTTTAAGGAAATATCTATGAGAGACAGCTTCCTCCCCCCAAAGAAGCCCCAGGTAAAAGTACAACCCTGAAAGGTTATGGACTATGAATTCTTTCTGGGAGAGATCACTTTCTACAACTAAATCTCAGTTTTTCCTGTTTCTCTTGTGATGAAGGGATTGCCTTTTGGTAAGGAAAAAGATTTTTATAGAGTTAGACATCATGGAAATCCAACCCAGATTTTTTAAAAGCATGGTCCTCTCAAAAAAGAAATAGTAATGCAATAATCTTAACGTGACAACAACAGTATGGCAGATTATTGAATGAAATGGATTAACTCAAATAAATGCTGTGCAATGTCTTCTCTTAAAAAATTAAAAATAAAAAATAAAAACATGAATTTAGTTGGCAAAATATTCCAAAATTTAATTTTCTTCATTTTCATCTAAACTGAAACTTTAAAGAGCAAAAATTCAAATTAAAGCATAAATGAAGTGCCAAGGTATGGTTCACACTTCATATGGGTGCTCTTGTCCCACATTAGTTGCCCTCCAGGAGAATGATTCCGCATTACAGGTTGAGGAAAGTCTTATTTCAATTAGTTAAATAGAGTTCCTTACTTCTATAGCCAATGCATTTCTTTTTAAAGTAGGTTCCATACCTAGCATAGAGTGCAGTGCAGGACTTGAACTCACAACCCTGAGAGTAAGACCTGAGCTGAGATCAAGAGTTGGACGCTTAACTGACTAAACCACCCAGGAGCCCCTAGCCAATGCATTTTTAAGTGGAATTTACAGTGTTATTCTGTATTTTTCTTTTGGCATTCTTGCCTCTAGTTTTTCAGAGAAAACATGGGAGTTTTCTTCTTAAGTTTTCTCATAATCGGGCAACAGTAGCAACAGGGGACCCCCTTTGAACAGGCATGGATGGAACTTTTTGCTGAAAATAGAAGAAAAGCTTCTATCCACTTCCACTGTTCCTGCCTTGCCTGCAGGTGCTCGGTGATAGGAATTATCCTAGTTATTCGTGGCGTTTAATAGAAGAATTTCCCTCCCCTCTTTTTTCATAAAGAGTTATGAAAGCAGTCGTTTCGGTAAGTACGGGTGGTCACGTTGTGCCGTTTGGGGCAAATGGGGAGGAACTGTTCATCCCGTTAGTTTTGACAGAGCTCATACTGCGTGCACAGTACTTTAGGTGTGCTCCGTGGTAAGCACCACAAAGTAGGCATAAAAGGCGTACAAAAGCAAAAGGTATGTGAAATGATACTTTAAAAAAATACAGAGCAGAGAGCACAGTATTTGAAAGTCCACAAAACAATGCGAACTGAACCCATAAGTACAGTGCGTGACCTCACTGTCAACAAGACTGGTGATGTTTTTGCCCTGCTTTTGTTTAGGGCAAAAGAAAAAAATGGCACAGCAGATGCAAGGAATAACTTACTCTACTTAGGAGTCATCCTTGATTGTTTCTTATCCTCATCTCCCCCAACGCCCCAGCCATATTCAGTTCATTGACAGGTGGTGTCCATTTTGTGTAAAAATTCAGCTAAGATCCTCCATGCGTCTTCAGCTCATCGCCACCTCCATGGTCTGAGTCATCCTCATCTCTAGTCAGGTTGTCAGCAACAGTTACCAAACTGGTCTCCCAGTTTCCTCGCTTGCTTCTCTTGAGTCTCTTTGCCAAAAAGAACTCTTGAAAATATGCATCAGTCATGTGATTCCCAATTTAATATTCCTTAGTGCTTTCCCCTGTTTTTTGGCTAAAATCTGAATTCACAGAGTGGTCTGTGCTCTCTCTAGCTCCTGTCACCCTCACCTGACATGGATGGCTCCATCTCAACTTTGAGGTCCCACACCAATAACAGTTCTTCAGGGAATCACCATTGCTGCCCCCCTCCCTAAAGTGGCCTCCCCCAGTTTGTTTTCTGTCATATCCCCATTTGTCATGACCATCTTATTTTTTAAATATTATATTTATAATTATTATGATTGTTATTGTTAGATGTCGTAGTAGGAGTTGCTGATCATTGGCTGTCTTCCCAGCTAGAATGTGTACTTCATGAAGTCAGGGCTCACCCGCCTTTTTCCAGGAGTAGCTCCCATGCCAGGCACATAGTCGGCACTCGGTAAATATTTTGAAAGTGAAAGAGCAAACTGTACAAAGAGTAAAATAATGAAATCCCTCTGCCTGGATCAGGGTTGTATTGAATGTCAATGTGAAGCTGGAGATTAGGAGGAAGCTAGAGAATTCAAGGAAGACCTTCAATGATGAACAGGGAATTCATACTTGATAAGATAAGCGATACATTGACCAAAGCATGGCACTTGTTTTATTTTTTGAGACTGATTATTTAAGCGGTTGTGCCCCAGCTGTATTGTATGAGGGAGAGGAATTACGAGCTTTGTCTTAGGGAATGATTGCACCAGCCCAGGAAAGGTGACCAGGACTTGAATAGGGAGATGCTGGGGAAAACATGGGAGAGGAGGTTGATTCAAGATTCCACAGTTTGGAATTCTGTGGTAACAATACACTGGAGCGGTCTAAATAGACAGTATTATGCTTTCTTTATTATGTGACCATAAACTACCAGCCAAAAAAAACCTCACATTGTTTAAAAAATATGTTCTCAGATAAACTTGATAGAAGCTTTCGACTACATCCCAATTCCCTCTTGGATGAAGCACAATACTGACAAGCTGATGTCAGGATGGGTATAGGTTAAGAGAAGAAATTAGAGCAAACTTTTCCACTGCCATTGATTTAATAAACAAGATAATGTACATGAAAAATGCCCAGTGCGGTTACTTAAACTTTCAACCGAATAATAAAAAATAATGCTGATATTTACATTTTGTGAATCCACCTCACATTGTTTTTTCCTGCCAAATTACCATCTGAAAGGAAATGATCTAAAACTGTTTTCTTATGATGCTACCTTTTTTTAAACATTTTTTCTTTTCTTTGTTTAAAGCAATTGAACAAGATGAAGAAAACAGTGACAAACATGACATTGTGACAGAAGCTGGAGGTGTTCCAGATTCTCAGGTATGATCAGTTCTGTGACCATCTCTTATTACGTCTGTCTTCTGCACTGAGAGTGGTGACATAAGGCAGGTGTCTGCAGATGATACAGGTGTGAACTTCTGTGTTCTGTAAAGAGTGGTATTACTGGGAATAAAGTACTTATTTTTAATAAAGAGGCATTTCACAAGAAGGACCTAAATTGTTAATTATATTTCTAATTTGATTCATGAGGGAGGGACAGATGGGCAGACATCCTCCACTTCCCAGAGAAAACAATGAAAGTAAGTGAAGAACCAGGAGAGACCACGTGAGAGCAGACCATCCCCTGGAGACGGCAGAGAAGAATGAGCTGCCTGGCAGCTGGACAGCCGGGGCTGGGCCACACAGATGAGTGGGATGCCTCACCTGCCAGATTCTCTGCCAACGCCCAGTATCTAACTCACAGCATGGACATGCTTTTAGCAGCATCTGACCTCCAAATAGTATTGTGGCCTTACCACTTCAGACACCCTAACACTATCGAATGCTAACTCGGTGTAAATCCGAGCATTTAAAGATTCTTGGCTTGGCTGACCCGTTGCACTGCCTTTCCAAGAAGTCCTAAATCTGTTGGTTCTGCTCAGAATAATGACATTAGCTTTTTCAGTCAAGATGGCACAGGCTGTGGTGATGGGTATTAAAGAGGGCACATTCTGCATGGAGCACTGGGTGTTATGAACAAACAATGAATCATGGAACACTACACCAAAACAAATTATGTAATATATGGTAATTAACATAAGAATAAAAAATTTAAAAAAAAAGATGGCACAGGCTGCACTATTTCAATAAGTTGATAGAAGGAATTGTTGGGACTAATATTAAAAATGCTGCAATCACCACGTTCAGATTGAAACTGCATTTCAGGCTTTCAAGTGAACGTGGGCAGGGATTCCCCCACTTAGTGTATTCCAGACTTTCTCAAAGGTTTCTTAACTTGTTAAATGATTAGTGAGATGGATATTTCTAAACCTAAATTGTTATTCTTCATTTGTGTTGAACTTACTCTGTGGGCGAAGGTTTGTTTTAATGGAATTGTATTTCTGTGTCTCAAGAGGATACACAGACCTGGCTTTTCAAGATTTTGTGGTTTTTTTCAGCTGTGCCACGAGTGTATATCTACAGGAGGTACCAAGGGTCAAAATCATGAAACCAAACAAAACCAGTGAATTGATAATTGGATCAGGAACAGATTCGGTGTAGGTTTGAAAGGCAAGAGTGAAGTTCACTGGAGGCATAATTGTGGGTGACAGGCCTAGGCCGTGGAGGAAGGCAGGTAGCTGTCACCTCATCTGACACTTCAAAGGAAGCCTGAACTGCTGCCATGGTACAAGCACCAGTTTTGTCAATTTTCGATTCTGCAGGTCATATTCCCAAATGCTCTGCATAGCATCCTCAACAGTTCAAGTCATGTGGGGGAGCTCAGAGAAAACTTGGAGAATGTTACCATCAGAATTAGAAATAAATGCTTGTGTGTGCACATGGTGTACACATTGACACCAAAACGTATTAATTGGATGTTTGGTGTATGTACATATAATGGATGTCAACACCCAGTATCTAACTCACAGCATGGACATGCTTTTAGCAGCATCTGACCTGCAGATGCTTACCTAGAGAGCAGAGTAGGAACTTGCCATGCTCTGTGGTATTTCACATTATTGCAGTCTTCACTCCGAGCATATTGTAAGCAAGTAGAAATTAGTTTCTCATTCCTTCCCCATCCATATGGGGAAAATGCCCTGGGGCTGTTGAAAACTTTGGGTATGTAAAGGGTTAAGATGGAGGAACTGGGTCTCCTATATATGTTTCCCACCTGCCCGAAAAACCTAATTCTCACCTCATATGTTAGCTCCTTTCTTCCTTTTCTCCCTAAAAATATCTTTTCTGCCTAAGAAACTCCCTGTTTTAATGCAGTGAGGTGTGGGTGGTGTGGAGAGAGCCTGTAGACTTGAGTTTGCCTCCTAGCCCTTCTTCTCTATAGCCTGTGTCTTTACACAAGCTCTTTAGCGTCTAAACCTGTGAGTTCCTGCAGGCTAGCATCAGTGTCTTCGTCACCATAGTGCCCCTGCCTGCAAAGTCCCTGCAAGTGACTGGCATGCAGGGTTTTCATCTCTATAAATTAGAGATCTTATAAAGTTGTCTGGAGGTTGAAATGAAGCAATGCAGAAAATGCCTGCATGTAAGAGTTTCAGTAATTGTTAGGCAGCGTGCATGAGGTCCAGAGTACAGCCTCCAGGACCAGATGGCCTTGGCTCTCTTCCTGGCTCTGCCACTTAACCTGGGTGACTTATTCTCTCCTGGCCTCAGAGCCCTTTTCTGTGATAGTGTTGAGAGTTCACTTGGGCAGCCCTTTGGATGCAGTAGGCACTCGCCTAAGCTCCTAGTTTTCTTAACTCCACAACAAACCCTGTATTTACCGCCACTTTACAGATGAGCTGGTAAGTGCCGGGGCCAGGAATCAAACCAAGGCAGTCCGGCTCTGACACCCTGGCTTTTAACGCCTGTCCTAAACTGCCTTTCTAACATCTGTGAATTGGGGATCATTGTGGGGTTGTTTTGAGGATTAGATAAATACATGTGAAACAGAACGGTGCCCAGCACATAGTAAGTAGTCAAAGAAGTTCAACTCTATGAGTTATTACCGTGATCATGATCATCTATGACATTACTTTTTGGTTTGAATGTTTAAGGTGTCTAACATGGCTCGGTTGCAGTATTACTCTCTGCCTACCATTATGGTATCTTCACATACATAAACGTTCTAGACTCATTTATCACTCTTTATATGGGACTAAGGGATTAAAGAATTTTTTATCAAAATGTGTAGAATTTGGGAGGGTGCCTGGTGGCTCAGTTGGTTGAGCGTCCAACTCTTGATTTTGGCTCAGGATCGTAGGATTGAGCCCTGAGTTGGACTCTGCACTCAACGTGGAGTGGGCTTGCGACTCTTTCTCCCTCTCCCTCTGCCTCTCCCCCAGCTCTCTCTCTCAAATAAATAAATAAATATTTTAAATTAAAAAAAGTCTAAAATTTTGGGGGTGCCTGGGTGGCTTAGTTGGTCAAGCGTCCAGTTCTTGGTTTTGGCTCAGGTCATGATCTCAGGGTCCTTGAATTGAGGCCCATGTCCGGCTCCATGCTCAGTGGAGAGTCTGCTTGAGATTCTTTCTGCCTCTGCCCCTCCACCTTTTGCTTGTGCACCCACTCTCTCTCAAATAAATAAATATTTTAAATTAAAAAAAAAGTGTTGAATTTTTGCTAGGTTCTAGTTTAGGGCTCTTAATGTGATCTTCAATGAGTAATTTATAATGTACTGAACTTTGGAAATTCTTCCTTTGCTTCAGGTGTCCATTGACCCCTGGATTCAGTAATTATTTTCATGTCTCCTGTACTCCATTTGTAGCAATCATTTTATTTATTTATTTATTTATTTTTAAGATTTTATTTATTTATTTGACAGAGAGAGACACAGCCAGAGAAGGAACACAAGCAGGGGGAGTGGGAGAGGGAGAAGCAGGCTTCCCGCTGAGCAGGGAGCCCAATGTGGGGCTCAATCCCGGGACCCTGGGATCATGACCTGAGCCGAAGGCAGACATTTAACGACTGAGCCACCCAGGTGCCCCTCAATCATTTTAATATTAAGTGATGGTAACTGTTAATTGTATAAAGTAATTGCCAAATATTTCATGATTTTCAGTAGCCAAAAAGTGATTTCTTTTTTTTAACATACAGAAGAAAGCTGTTATTTAAGGCTGTAATAGTGATCATAGAAAACAGATCATTCAAAATGCTTTATGTCGGAATTTACTAGGATTTGCTTTTTTTATTATTATTATTTGTCAACTTTGCTGTTCTGCTTAGCAGTGTGGTCAGTAATGTTTACAGACCTGAGATGTAATTTCAGGTCCAAACAAGACAAAATATTGGTATCCTCCTTACTCTAGTATGAAACTTCAAGGAATCAAGTATAGGAAATAAGTGAACCATAAGCGATGTAAATGTATGGCAATGTATTTTTTTAGTTTTCTCAGGAGAGAGACTTATGTACGTAAAATCGATTAAGAAAATACTTGAGGGACAGCAGTTATAAATTCCATGTAGCTATGGCTTCTGCCTGCTTCCCTCCCCCCACTCTGCTCTGGCAGGATGTAGTTTCATACAGTGTTTGTACAGGATGGGTCTGTCCAACCCAAATGGTGCTTTAACACATGTAATTCCAGAAAGGAGGAGGATCAGAGAAGTGAACCTTCCTGAGGTTGGTGCCTTACCTGTACACGGAGGGGCCAGGAGTCACTGGATGACTCTCTGTGATGCCCCAGCACGGTATCTGAGGCTTGTCCTAGTGATGCCTTGGGCATGAGTAAATCTGCCTCACACCCCCCATCACATGCACTTTTCACTGTGGGCGCCGTGTGACCCTTTGCCTCAAGGAAAGGGTATATTTTTCTAGCCCAACCAGGAGGAAATTTTTCATAGTTTTCTTTCCCTCGCTGAAGAAATTTGAGAAAATGAATACTTGCTGCCCTACAAAATAAAATGGTTATTTATTATTATTATCAATCAATTTATAATTTATTATATTTGATGTATTATAATATTATGCTTATATAATTACCATATGATATATTCTATTATATATTACATTTTATGTTATATTATTAATATATTGTATATTTTATTAACATTATATTTTATGTATTTGTTATTAACATTACACATAATTTTTTATTATTATTATTTAGTGTGAATTATCTTCTGAATTTTCCTAGAAGGGATTCTTAATATTTGTTGTTTAGAAAATACATGCATACAGTTGAGTCATGTAATATCTTCCCATCCCATCAGTCTTTCATCATTTGAGTTTTCTGTTTAAAGTAGGAAAAAAATTTACTTTATGAATTTCTGTGTGAGATTGAATTGTGAAAGAAATGACTCTGTTATGTAGTAATGAATAAGAATTTATCACCATGCATTTGTATTAAGTAGCATTCTGTTGCTGCAAAAGTGCTTACTTGAAAAGTGGGCTCTTTCATCCTGGTTTTCCTTCTCTTTTGCATGATGTTTTATCTAAGTGTTTGAGAGAAAATGATTTTTAAAGTGAAGATAATGCATATAGTGTTTTCATACATAAAATGTGCTCTTTCACCTTTTGTCATGAAGGTTATTCATATATCATCCTTGTAGCCTTTCCTAAGGGACTCCTGTCCAAGCACCATTTTACCACTAAAAGAATGGGCCCAACATTTTTTTGACTCCGTTTATAAAGGAAACAGACTTTAATTTACATTCATAACATTTCTGTCCTCAGACACTGAAAACCACATGAATAGCTTTAATTATACATTACAGAGGTTTTTTGTTTTTGTTTTTGTTTTTTTCGAAGCAGACCTTGAAATAAGGCTCTTAAATAACTCTTCTGACAGTTCCAGATTAATGTTTTATTTTTTTTCTGGCTTAGCAATGTTAGGTAAACTGTTTATAATTAATTTCGTATAGGCAAATTAAGTAGTTCAAGAATGTGAAAGTCTAGATCAAGGGCTGTTACTTATCTTGCTTTTCCTGCCATAACAAAGCTCCCAAAATATATTAATAAATTCATGGGTGTTTCAAATTAAATCACTAAATTACAGAGCTGTGAAAGGGACCCCCAGAGAACATCTGGCTGAGCATGGTACTTTCACAGAGGAATGTCTTAGAAACTATCTAGGGTGTGTGGGTATCTTTCCGGGTTTCAAGTTCTCCAGGGAATGAAGAAGCATTCATAACCCTCCTTGAAGGCCTTTTTTTGATAGTTGTTATGTAAGGAGTGCTGTAGAATTGATTATCTTACAAAAATGCATCTAGAAATTATGCAGAAACCAGAAAATCAAGACAGCAATATTCCTTTTTTAATTATAAGATGCTTTAATTATAAATACGAAATAATTAAGTTGCTCTGAAACCCATTTTTAAAAGTAATAGCATTTTGTGTTTAAAGTACATAATTTGTGCACCCAAGTATCTGGTTCTAATAAAAATGTATTTCCTCATTAAAGAAGAGTCTATATTTAGTATCCTAAACATATGATAAAATAGAATGTTTAGAGTTGTTTAAACACTCATGTTCCCACAGCAACCAAAAAAATAGTTAAGGTGTCTTAAGTTTTCACTACTCAGTCCCACCCTCTTAATCCTAACGATATTATCAGTTGTTTTATTTTATTTTTAAGATTTTATTTATTTGACTGAGAGAGAGACAACGAGAGAGGGAATACAAGTATGGGGAATGTGAGATGGAGAAGCAGGCTTCCCACTGAGCAGGGAGCCCGATGCAGGGCGCGATCCCAGGACCCTGGGATCATGACCTGAGCCGAAGGCAGACTTAATGGCTGAGCCACCCAGGCGCCCCCTATCAGTTGTTTTAAAAGAATATATATGATGGGGTACCTGGGTAGCTCAGTTGGTTGGGCATCCGATTCTTGGTTTTGGCTCAGGTCGTGATCTCGAGTTGTGAGATTGAGCCTTACTTTGGGCTCTGCACTGAGCATGGAGTCTGCTTGAGATTTTTTTCTTCCTCTCCCTCTGCCCCACCCCCCACTCACACATACTCTCTCTTTTTGTCTCTCTAAAATAAATAAATAAAATCTTTTTAAAAAAATAAAAGAATGTATATGGGTCTGTCTCCCATATACATACAAAGGAAAGACCATCTCCAAATCAGAGCACATGGGAGCTTAGCCCAGTTAACTCTGGAACCCGTGCTGGTGAGAAGTAACAGGCTCAGTCTAGTGCCTATTTAGTTCCAAGACACTTTCCTCCTGTGTATCTCCCCTTCTAGCCCCAATCCCACACACACCCTCTATTATACAGGGCTCCGCACTGGGGAGCCGAGAGATGAGGACTAATCCATCACACTGCGGAATAAACAACCACAGCGCAGGTCCTAAGGTTGCAGGGTCATGAGCCTCCTTTCTTGGCTAGCAGGACAGTGTGTTAAACGCTGTCAGGATGACATGGAGAGAGAAGAAATTCTAGCTGGCTGACATCAATGAATTTTTTAGATAACAGAAATTTATTCCTCTAAGTGTCAAAGCTTTTAAAGGATGTTAGTCATTTGTAATATAGGAAATCCACCCCCCAAAGTCTCCTTGTCTTTTTAGTTTAAAGGAGGATATTTAACACCACTGATCCTCTTGTACCCTCTCTAGTATTGATGAAAATGCCTCTTCAAGATCAGCGCATGTATTTAGCATTATATCAGGTTATGGGCTCCATTAAAATCGTGACAAACAGAAATATGCTCCAAGGAGGATGGTTAGTATGTTAAAAGGATCTAAAAATAAAATCAAGTGAGCCCTTAGTAATGCTTGACAATCTCATTCTACTTCCCTTGTCCCGTTTCCTCCCAAGTCAGGAGGGGGCAAACCACAGTTGACTCCCTATTTTTGTAAGTAAAGTGTTATTGGAACACAGTTGTGCTCTTTCACCTACCTATCGTGTGGGCTGCTTTTGCACTAAAACTGCAGAATTGGGTAGTTGCATGAGAGCCCACATTGCCCACGAAGCCTGGAATATTGACACTCTGGCCCTTTACAAAAAAATTGGCCAACCTTGCCACTGAAATGACCACTACATGTAGCCTTCTTTTCTTATACCTCCATAGCATCTTCTCATATTCCCTACTCTCAGCTAATAACTTGACTTCTTTTTTTGGGAAATAGAAGCATCCAGAAAAGAATTTCCAGGAGTGCCTGGGTGGCTCAGTTGGTTAAGCATCCAACTCTTGATTTCAGCTCAGGTCATGATGTCAGGGTCCTGGGATCAAGCTGTGTGTCCAGCTCCCTGCTCTGCTGGGAGCCTCCTTGAGATTCTCTCCCTCTACTCCTCCCCAACCTCTCACATGTGCGAGTGCTCTCTCTTTCTCTCTCCCTCTCTCAAATCTTTAAGAAGTAAAAAACAAAACAAAACAAAAAAAAAAAAAACGGAGGCGCCTGGGTGGCTCAGTCGTTAAGCATCTGCCTTCGGCTCAGGTCATAATCCCAGGTCTCTCGCTGTGTCTCTCTCTGTCAAGTGACTAAATAAAATCTTAAAAAAAAAAAAAAAAGAATTTCCACATTTTCCTACCACCAAATGTGCCAGCCTACCTGCATATTTATCCCTGTACTTCACCTGCCCTCCTGCTACAGTGAGTGAAAAATTCACAGTCCTCTTTCTGATAGATCTTTATACTCTCTTTGCACCTGAAGGCATTACTCCTAAAAATGCCCCTTCTCCGTCCTGCATCATGAGGTTTCCCTCTGTGCTGGGTGATTTCTAATAAGATAAGTAGACTGGAACATCCCTCACCATAAACAAGCAAGCAAGCAAAACTTTCAACATCACTCTTTAGCTAGTGTCCTGTTGCTTGTAACAAAACTCAGAAGAGTTGTTGCTCATTCTTTGTTAAACCCCAAGCTAATACAGCTTTTTTCCCTACCACTTTTTTGGTCAAAAAAAACTATCATCAAAGTCACAGATTACTTCCATCAAATTCTGTCAAATCTGTCATTTCGAACCCATCTTACTTGATATTTCAGCAACATTTGATACAGTTTTTCTCTCTCTCCTCCTTGAAACACCTTCTTCACTACTCACCAGCTTCTCCTCTTGGAGCCACTCTGTCTCCTTTTCTGACTATTTGTTGTCTTTCCAATATCCAAACAGGGGACTCAATTCCTGGATTTCTTCTCTTCTTTGCTTACATCACTGGTAACCTCTCTTACTCCTCTGGTTTTAAGTACCATCTACATTGATGCATCTGAGCCTCCAAATGGCCAACCCGGGAACACCACTTAGATACCTTATGGGCATATTCCTTCCCAGACATTCTTCCCCAGTCTTCCCAATCTCAGTAAACGACAACCCTACCTTTCCAGTTGCTCAAGCTAAATACCTTGGAGGCAACAAAATCTGTTGCTATACCTTTAGAAAGTATTCAAATTCTTTTTTTTTTTTTTGAAAGTTTTCAAATTCTAACCATTTCTCACCATCTCCACCACTACCACAAATTCCAAGACTTTGCTTCTCTGAAGACCAGTCTCCTTATGGGTCTTCTGGTTTCAGCTGCTTCTTCCCACCCAACAATGTTTTCTCAACCCAGAAGACAGAATGATGTTGTTAAAATGTAAGTCAGATGATGCCAGTCCTACATTCAAAACCTTCTAAAAGATTTCCATCTTGTTCAGAAAAAGAATCCAAACTCCTTACCCAGCCTGTAAGGACACGATGTGATCTGGCCCCACACCACCTCTTTGGTGGCCCCACCAGTGTCCCCCATACCAACTCGGGGTCAGCCACGCAGTTTTCTTTACTCTTCCTTGAACATGCCGATCACACCCAGGCCTCAGCACTCTTGCACTTCTGTTCCTCTGCCTGACATACTCTTCCTCACTTCTTTTAGATCTCCATTCAAATCTCATTTGACTAAAGAATCCTTCCCTGACATGTCTTGTCTTGGTAACACTCCAGTCACTTCTCTTCCCCCTTGCCTGCCTTATTTTCCTTCCTATCATATACTACTAGATGATATATTATATCTGTATATGTTATATAATGCACATCCCCTAGTGAATGTAAGCTTCATGACAGGTGGGGTTGTTTTTGTTGTTGTTGTTGTTCAGTACTATATCCCTAGAACCTATAGCTCCTAGCTTGTGCTTTTTGCTCAAATGAAATCTATTGAGTAAGTAAGTGAATGAATGAGTGAATGAATAAAATAGGGAGCTGGGAGGGCATATATGGGCAATATTAAAAGGAGAATATAATAAATATTGGTGTTTAAATGTTTGAAAAATTATCATATTGAAAAGAAATAGACATAGTTTCAGTTGCTTTAAAAGGTAAAACTAGGGGCACCTGGGTGGCTCAGTCGGTTAAGTGTCTGGCTCTTGATTATAGCTCAGTTTGTGATCTCAGGGTCTTGGTGTCAGGCTCCACGCTCAGTGGGGAGTCTGCTTGTGGATTCTCTCTCCCTCTCCCTCTGCCCCCCTCCCCACTCACTAGCTCTCTCCCCCTCTTTCTAAAATAAATAAATAAATATTTTTTAAAAATAAAAGGGGTGCCTGGGTGGCTCAGTTGGTTAAGTGTCTACCTTTGGCTCAGGTCATGGTCCCAGTGTCCTGGGATCGAGCCCCGCTTCGGGCTCCCTGCTCCACGGGAAGCCTGCTTCTCCCTCTCTCTCTCTCTCCCCCTGCTTGTGTTCCCTCTCTTGCTGCCTCTCGCTCTGTCAAATAAATAAATAAAATCTTTTTAAAAAAACAAAAAAATAAAAATAAAAGACAAAACTAGTACTCCTGGATTTAAGTTGAATGATTTCAGAGTTTTATCTAGTGTGGTAAGGGACTTTCCAGCAACTGTGGCTCTCCAACAGGACACAGGTTGTCTTAAGATAACCTGAGATCCCTGTGCAAGAAGCCTTGGAGACGACCTGGAGGCCCGCTTGTGAGGGATGTTTTAAAAATAAATAGCTGACTTTGGGGGAGGAATTCCACTTGCTGTCTCCTGGGAATCTGTGATTTGGGCCACTTGAAGAATTTTCTGTTTCCTTCCTAGTTGTTGGAGACACTGCTAGATAAGAAACTATCTTTGCCCATGGGAATAAAGATAATAGTCATTGTTTTACATGGATGATCCCATTTCTTTGATGCCCGCTCAACAAAATGGGTATCTTTGGCACAATTAAGACCATGAAGCTGAGCATCACTTTCTGTCCCCCCTTCTCCATATTTGGTCCTGTTGCTAAGTCCTTTCAAATCCTGTAGTTTGTATTGTAGATTCTCATCTTTTGACTGCTCCTGCCAAGAGTAACTTCAGATTTCATTAGATCATGTCCTCATATGTCAGTATGAACAATTTTTTTTAAAAGAATTTGAGCAGAAACAGTTCACAATTTGTGTTATAATGAACATCTTTTTTTTCTAATCAAAGTCCCAGATTCTCCTCCTTTGTATTATTGTTACTTAGGTACTTTTGCATAATAAAAAATGTGATGCTTTATGGATCATTTCCAATCCCTGATGACATTTGAAGCTTTCTTTTTGCAGTTTATTTTTAATAAACTTTTTTTTCACTGTATTTATGCAACATTGGAGGTATTTTGCTAACAATGTCCCATAGTAATTTTCCAGTTGTTAAAAAAAAAAAAATCCGGTGATCTTGTTAAACTGTGTATTTGTACGTGGAATAATCTGGTGGAGCGAAAGAATTAGGAGCTTGTATACTGTTATTTTTAGTACTCTGTATCATTTCACCCTTTTTGTCAGAGTGGTTCCTGGCTAACTTTCCCATGAGTTTTTAACCTCTTGTGAGGCTTTGCTTATGTAACAGGAAACAGGCTGTCAGGAACAAATACTGGCATATCAGAAGCACACTTCAGTCACAAATGATTTAGTTTGCTCTGCCCTTCTCTCTCTTAAAGTGGACCGATACATGATCTCAACTTTAAGACTTGTGGTGTGGCCTTCCTAGGTTAAAATCATTCAGTTTCAGTTTTGGAAAGGCAACATATTTGACCAAGACCAGGCATTAGTCCAGGCAACAGAGAAGATGAGCTTATCATAAGGCGAATTTTGCAGTGGTGTCATGTCCTGGGACTGCGGATTTAAGTATATCTTCGCTTTTTCCCCAACTCTTAAGGCAGGAGTGATGTGCAAACTTCAGGAGAGAGATGACATCGGACGAATTGAACTGGTCCAGAAGCTGGCAAGAGAAAACTGTCAGTTTCTACAGACAGACAAAAAAGAACAGGAGAAATCTGAACACGTAAGCCCTTTTTCTCTTGGGGACACAGGTTTAAAGGGGGTGAAAAATGTTTCCGCCTGGTTGTATGTTTGAAGGAAAAGATATTTTAAATTCTTTAGTTTTGTTTTTTCCCCAAAAAATCGTCCTCCTTAGTAAAAATAACAGCTACTCATAACTCCAAGCCTGGATTTATAATTACAACACTGGATTTATAAGAGAACTCTCCTCAAAAGTAAATCTTGTAGAAATAGAAGAATACATGTAAGCAAATCTATGAATGCTTGTCTATGATTTTGATTTGATGGCTTTCAAGTTTGACTTTGGGAATTTGACCACATCAGATAGGTTGTGGAATACGAATTTTGAAAGAACATTCTGATGTACTTTTATGTTGAGTATGGCATGGCTCTAGTTACCAAACAAATGTACCCTGAGTCAGTAGAAAAAGGTAAGTGTAGAGTAACAGATTATAGATGCTTTTACCAAGTGGGAGAGTCAGAAGGGAGTTTTCCCAGTATCTTATGAATGTTTGTGTTCCAACAAAAGTTCTATTGTTTGCATGGAGTTAAACTGGAGGAAAGGGACGCTCTGCTCGATTCTCCTGAAAGCAGTAATTCAGATCGAGCCTTAGAGCTGAGAATGTTGCCCTCATGCTGGGGGTACAATGGCACCACTTTCTTTGTTGTCTGACTTTTTGTGGTTGTTTGTAAAACTGCGCTCTCAGTGCTCAACTATCCAGGGTTGCTCACGAAGGGGAAAATTCTTCAGTGCTTATAAACATGTCTTCCTCTGACTTAAATTTTTCCTTGGAATTTTATATCCAACCCCTTCCAAAGGGGAAAAATTGCTTCATGCTTTTTCTGCCCTAAGGCCCAATATAAACACCAGGGTTTTATTGAGCAGGAGGGGAGGTAAGATGTTCAAGGGAGCAGGCTGTTTAGTTGAACATAACATGTCTCTTAACAGTGCAACATCAGATGATAATAATTGGTGTCTCAAGGGGGAGAATAATCAAGCAGTTTCAAAGCCTTGTAACTGAGCTGTTTCAGGGGTGACCATCGACTTTAAGTGGGAGTGGACATCTTAGGAGCCTTCACTTCACTAGGTACTATTGAAGACTTGTTTAAATTGTTAAAAGTACCCTGACGGTTGACTATATCAAACACTGACTCTTAATCTCTGCCATGTCCTTAGAATATTTGAGTATCCTAATGTGTGACTTAAGTTTCTCAAAACAGTGTTCCTTTTGGTTCATTTTAATTAGAAGAGCAACAGTTTTCATATGCCATATTTTGTTGATTTCAAAATGCATATTTCCCCCATGTTTTAGCATCTCAGAAATCAGAGTAAGTCTTAATGATTGATGATAGGAAAACGCATCATAGTTTAACTGTGAGCATTTTTCTTTCCTAGTGGTCCTTAAAATGAATGATATATTTTACAATGAATTGCATATTCAATTCAGTGGACCAGTGACAGCCTGAGGGTAAGGCAAGATCTTTCAAAGCCAAACTAATAGTAGAGTACCAGTTCACCAAGGCTAGAAATCATCAGCCTCAGGCCACAAACAACGTTAGGCTTATTTTAAAAGATATCAGTATTGCCTTTGCCTTGTATTTAGTTCAATCCAGAATATTATAGTTAAAGCTAATGAGACTATCGTACCCCCCCAAATATATATTAGAAATCCAAACTTGGTGCTGGTAATTGTAAACACTTCTAACATGAGGCAGAAATTTAGTGGTAGAAGATTAACAGCTTTGCTTATGATTGTCTACTATTGCTATCTACTATCCCTACGGTTATCTAAAATGAAGGTTTAATCCTTCATCTGAAGACTGTAAAATAGAACACTAAGGTTTGTTACTTCTGCATGAATGTCATGATATGAATGCATTAGGAGCTCTGACAGTGTTTATGCTCCTGGGAGGAAAGATGGTGTATAAATCAGCATTGGAATTGTGACATTTGCTACATCGACTTCTCCTCCTGAGTAAGGAGAGGTGAATATTCAGGCTCTTTCTTCCTTAGTGATGAATATAATCCCAGCCATTCTGCCATGTCCCTCCTGCAGGATGACAGCAGTTGAACTAATCAGCTCTTGCGACTGATATTGATATCGTGTTCCACTCTGTGGTTTATTTGATACGAGATGTTTACACTTGCTGCAATAAAGTATTAGGAACAAAAACCATCTGGTAGATGGATATATCTGACTCATTTAGGTCTTGAGCATTTGATGTAGCTCCACCTTTGCTCACCCACGGCGTTCACCGTGTTCATGAGGTGGGTACAGCATTTGCCTCTTTCCTGCCCTCGCTCTCTTTTCAGTGCTAGTCATCTGCTCTGGCTCATGAAACCTCAGTTATAATGCGCAGGATGTACAGAGGAAACCACAGTTTACCTAATGTAAACCCAGGCCTGCAGTTTCTTCTTGTAATAACAGTACCAGTAATGACCAAACCCCAGAGTTACATACAGATTTCCTTTCTTTGATGATTTTAAAATGCTTCATCTACCTCCTCTGCCATTCCTGGGCCAAAGGTATTTAAGTAGACAATGGTAAAATTTGAGTTAGAGTCTAAGTTACCCATGGAGTTTGTTTTTGGTTTTTTTTTTTTTTAAACTAAACTGCATTGCTTCTCCAGTTCTAGAATACCACATCCCTTTAAATATGTATGTGCCAAAATGAGAAATCCACTTTAAAGTACTACTGAATAGAAAAAGAATAAACCTTTTGTTGCTGGTACATCTTGTTACAAATAGAAGGAGCTTCAAGCTTTCTGAGTAGGCATTTCTCATATTTTCTCAAACTGGTCAAGACCATGATTATAAATGCAGCCAATTAGAGATACACTTCACTCTGAGCTTTTGCCCAGGTATTTCTGAAAGAAAAATATTTGAAGGTATAATTACCACAAGTTTCTCAGGAAGCACTTGGTTGTGTTATTTTACATTAACAAGCTGTCGGCAAAATTAGCCAACACTCATTACTAAGTGTCGAAAATCATTATGTGAGAACTTTAAGAAGGGGACAGAAATTGATTATTTCTTCTAAACATTATGATAGTGGGATTAAAATTTGGTCATTAACCCTTTAAAGTAATTACTTCTTTTGTAGGCATCACATTTCCTGGTCTTAATCTAATTGTATTAATAGGGGGAGGGGCATGTGTTACCAAAGGGGGACTTTCAGCTTGACCTGGAAGGCTGACTAATGGCCCCCACAGGGTGGGACAGGGCAGAGCCTGGAAGACAGAGGGACGAGCAAGAATGCACATGACTTGAGCACTGGGTGATTCATGGGGACTAAAGGGGAGTGGGTTGTGACGGAGGCTTCTGGTCAGCTGCGTAAGACCTGGTAAGCCACTGTAAGGAGTTTAGACTTGCCTTTCTGGCAAAGGAAGCCATCAAAGAAGGGAAGTGGCACAATCACATGGAGTCTTTGTAAGATTTCTTCGGCATTGGCTTAGAGGAAGAAATGAGTGGAAAAGAGGAAAGTGTTAGAGAGAACCCTTGGAAGACTATTGTAGTGAGTCAGGTGCAAGATGAAAGCCTGAACCAAGGTGATAAATGGGAAATGAGAAGGCTGTAGATGTAGATCATAGATGGCAAAATCGGCAGGATTTGATGACTGGTAACAAGGAGGTGGGAATGTGTGTTATTTTCTATTAAATGGTAGGCATAAGAATGTTATGTTTAGCAATAGAGTGGTGACCAACCACTCTATTGGTCCAGAAAGCTACAAGACATTTACCTTGCTTTTGTGTTCCTGCAGTATGTTTCAGGTGTCTGAGATACATGCTAAAGCGCAGAGTGTTTATCTCATTGGCAAATTGTGAGGTGGGGGTTCTGGCTAGCATGGGAACTACATAAACCATCTTCTCAGACCAGACCTTTTGAAAATACCTTGGGCAGACAGAATCTCTGGTAGCCCCCAAATGAACTGGATTATTTAGCCAAACTTTGGCATTTGCTGCAATGATGTATGTGCCTTCTTCAGAATTAAGTGTGATTTCAGGAATGCTCTCTTGACCCATATAGTCTGAATGCTGTTATTTTAGAGTATTCTGGGTTATTTATTCATTGAGTATACCTTTAGTAAAGCCAGTGTCATAGGGGATTCAGAATAGCTATGTGTCGGCTACCCTGAAGAAGTATAGTCACGTTGTGGAAAGAAGACATTGACTCAGATAACTGAGATAGAAGGAGACAGTATTGGTCAGCCCCAGAGAGATGCAGAGAAGTTAGAAGAAGAATTTCCACCTGGGGAAACAGGATTCTCTCTTACAGTGGAGGTAAAGTTTGATGTGGACCTTAAAGTAGGTTTGGGTTGAATTAAACGATTCAGATTGAAGAAAAGCATTGCTAGCAGGGAGAACAGCATTAGAAAAAGCACAGAGCTGTCAAAGTGCAAGGTGTTTTTGAACATCAGAAGCCATTCTGTGTCACCAGTGTACCACAAGTGGGGCCAAGGGGCAAGCTGATGATATTGGGACCAGACCATGGAGGATTTTGAGGGCTGAAAAGTTTTACTTCATTCTAGATGTAACGAGAAATCATTGATGACTTGGTTTTGTTAGTTTTCCTAGAAAAGGAGGAAGGAGCCGGGGGCTCTTGTGAGGTAAATGATGTCATTCAGTTTGACACATTAGAAAGCTGAGGCTGATGAGTGCCTAGGCAGAGCTGGGCTAAGAGTAGATTCAAGTCCCGATGGCTTCTGGGATGCATCTTCTCTCCACAGTCATTACTGGAGGGAGGGCTGATCTGAGGCCAGGAAACCAGGACAACAAGAACCATGATAATCCCTAGAAAGTGGAAAGAGGCAGGACAATTATGTATTGAAGGGATGGTGGGGGCAGATACGGGAGGGATTAAAGAAAAGAGAATGCTAAGGTGCTTGCTTAGTTTGAGTCCTAACTTAGATTTGAAAAGCATGTAAACTATTCATATTTTCGTATCTGTGAGATAACTGTATTAAGGTATTTATCTAGAGGTGGGTCCTTTTTTTTTTTTTCTTTCCTGGAATACAACCATACTCTTGACCAGAAAACCAGAACTATTTTTTCCTACCATGTAGCTTTGTAGTGTATTAACTTGTAGAGTAGAAATGCCAGTAGTGGCTGCTAAACCAAGTTCCTCGTTTCCAAACTGCAGAAGCGTGGATCTGTGGAATGTATGTGCTAAGCAGCCCTTTCCCTAGGGACTGGGCCCATAGCCTGCCCTCCCCCCACCCGCTTTCTTCAGTTCCTTTGTTAAGTCTGAGGACCCACCCTACTTCCTTCCCCTTTTCTCATTCACTTCTGAAAAATGGGTGGGATGGGGATTTTGCTGAAACCGAATCTTGGCATAGCCCGCTGCTAGGGTAGGGTCCCTATCACTCAGCCTCTACCGGGGCTTCCTTTTCCCTGTTTCCTGCAGCCTCATCCTGGAATTCTGCCTACGTCAAAGGGTCCCTTGTTCACGGACGACTAGGGGAGAAGTGGTTTGGGGTATCCTGGCAGCTGTCCCTCTTATTTCATCTATTAAAAGTTAGTCTCTGCCTCTTTTCCAACTTTCGTTTGGCCTCTTACTTTTTTAAAAAATAAGGCTAAGTATCAGGTGAAAGCCCTGTTTTTACTCTATATGAAATACTGAAAGCAAAGCTGGTTTTACCATTCTTTATTCAAACTTGCATTATATATCTAGTGAAGTTAAGAGCAATCATGGCATTATTTAAAGTGTATCAGTAATTTCGTTTAACCAAGAAACTACTTAAATACAGAGTTTTACAACATCACTGCTTAATAACGAAAGCCGGGATTCAGATGTGATAGGCAATTCATCATATATTAGGTTGCCCACCTATAAACTGAGAAATTGCTATATAGAAACGATGTTGTTTTTCTTAATAACAGAATCTTGACTTTGTGTTGGTTTGGTACTAAAGTACCTTTTCATAGGAGAGAGATGGCCTTGAATGAACATCAGTTTTAGTTCATTTTTGATCAGGATTAATGTGGCCACAGAATAACACAAAAATGGCAGAAGGGAGTTTGTGCCTCTAAGAAGTTTACAGTTGATCTGGAGGGGACGGGGAGAATTCACACATGGAAAACAAGGAATCATCCAAGACAGTATTTAATCAAGTGTTTAAATACTTTCACAGGCATTGAGAGAGAAGAAAATATCTCTAATAAACATTTTTCACAAATGCAACAATCTGTGCTCTTCTCCATTAGACGGCAAGCTTTACAAGTTTGGTTCCCTCCATGCGTTCTTTAAATTCTAGTTTTGTTGGAATTTTTATCTATCTGTTTATCTATCGATAGACAGATAGATAGATAGACAGACAGACAGATAGATAGATAGATACTATCTATCTACTTACTTACTTACTTACCAGAAGAATGGCAGCCAAGCTGCCCGTGAAAGCTATGTGCTCATGCTGTCTGGTTGAGCCATCTGCTCATTAGCTATATTTTTAAGTTCCCACAAGAAGCCCACTGCAAGTCCCGACATTTATTTTTAAAAAATGAGTTTCAGCGTTTTTAAAGAGAGGGATTTGTCATTACAGTATTTGTTTATTTTTCTGAAAATACTCAAGTTTATTTTAAAAGGCCCAATTAGGCAAAGTGGTAGTGGCTCTGATAGGTTTATCAAAATCACATTCTTGAAGATCTTGTATTCCCCCTTGGGACAGATGCTGCTGCCTAGGTTTATTAAGTTCTTATTCTTATAAAATTAAAATAGCCATATCATCTCTAGAATGTCTGAGATATCATTAAAATGAGATACCAAGAAATAGGTTACTTTTCTTTGGTTTATGGCCCCCTCCGTGGGCATATCTCACTCCAGACCCTGAGCAACCTTACATTCTTTCCTATTCTACCCCCATCAAGGCCTGATCTGCACTACGATTAATAAAACAATATTATTACCTTCCAGATGGTTGTCTGATTAGATCACACTGGAAATCTTTGGTAGTTGAGTTCCATTCGAGTTTCTGATGGATGCTTTATGACAAAAAGGTAGGGAAAAGATGCGCAGACAGATGGACAATCCTTCACAGACAGTCTTTCATGACAACTGTGTACTACTGAGGCTTGGAGAAATAAAAACATGAAGAGATCTCAGGGAGAAGGGAGACATCGGTACCAACTTAAAATGTGCTTTCATTCTCGCTGGACGCCCTGATAACATCACTGCCTTTGGAGAGCTAACACTGCAGGAAATTCTGAGGCTGAATTCACAGTTACCTGGGGGGTAAGCGTTATGCAGAGTGCTATGGAAGCCTGTCACAGGGAGCTCAACGGGTCTAGGGAGACATGCACAGGTCCCTGAGGAAGAGAGACTCTGAAGGGCCCGAAGCATTACGAGGAGAAGTGAGGAAAGACAGGCGTTTCAGGCGAAGGAAGCGCCGCGTGCTGAGGACGATGTGAAGGGCTCACGCACAGAGAGGATGCTGCAGCTCCAGAGGCAGAACCAAGTGGCCGGAGCATGGCACCCAAAAACTGTGTGCTATTCACAAAATACCTTTGAGCTCTTGTGAATTTAATATGCAAGAGAGAAAAAGGTGATTACGTTCAAATTTTGGAGATTGCTCTACTGCACCACGGGAATGGGTTTGTAGGAGAAGAATGGGTCACACTCACTCCCTTTTCTCATGGTCCTCTCTGTTGGTTTTACATGAAGCAGTCACCCGCATCAACTAAGGATTTCATGTGAGGAGCTCAAGTCCAGACTTGAGCTAAGTCCCTGGGAAGACAGAATGTCCAATTATAGCTCAATTCTAGTTCATTAGCTTTACCCTAAAATATACCACTACATCATCATTTTCTTAAAAAAGTTGACTGTGATTTGGTCCTGTTTTTATAGAAGTGAATTTTGAGCTTGCATGTCGTATGAATACTTTCTGTTAATGAATACTACACAGGCTTGTATGTTCACTCTAAATATACACTCTGCTGTATGATATTTACCTCATACTGATTCAGTCAAAGTTTGGTGATTTCTGAGTGATTCAAATACTTCAGTTGATAAAGATGAGGAAGACAAATGTAGAAAAGATTTCCATGTAAGATGCAAAGAACTTTTTTTTCCTTTTGCAATGGGAAATGGATGGAAAGGAAAAAATTCCATCTGGCATACAGCAGCCCTAAATGTTGTTTTAAGATAGCAAAAATAGAAGATTGCTTAAAATAGCATAACAGAACATAACAGACTGTGGGCCAGTGTACCGTACATATTTCTCTGATAAATCACATTAAATACCTGTATTTTACTTGAAACGTGACCATGTTCTTAATTTTCATTACATAAAAATTTGTCTTTCATTTAAAAAAAAAAGTCCATTCCATGGCTGAAGCAGAAAAAACTTGTTTTAGTCTGTAGAAATTGATGTACAGCACTTAGGTTTACCTGGAATAGGTCTCTTAATTTGTTGTTGTTGTTGTTGTTGTTGTTTTCAAGTACTTTACTACTGTACTAAAAAAATGGAGAAATAGGGTATGGCATGTAGATTCATTTAGGGTACATTTGTATATAATTAAGTGAACAAGGCTCAACAATTTTAACAAACCCTTGTAAATGTCCTCTTTATTCAGGTTCCAGGAATGGGCTGGGCATGATGGAGGCAAGCTGAGTCAGAATAAAAGATGAGGGGCTCCTGGAGATCCAAGAAACACATAGAGAGAGAGAATAATGGTGGTAATAAGACAATTAAGATGGCAGGAAGTGGCTTCGGGGTAGGGATTTGTAAGGAGGCTCATGGAAACTGAATGAGTCATAAGAGCATATCTTGGTGATTGCAAAAGTGGGGGTAGGGTAGAATATGTCAAGGTAAAATTTTGGCCCTGTGTAGTCAGTGAGGGGAGAGAATGGTACTTTAGGCAAATGAGTCTTTAAACCTTTCATGATCTTGCCTTAGCTAGGATTTATAGAGGTAAAACAAGCTTCATATTGATACTCATATGAATAGAGAAGTCTAACGATCCCCACATGGTGCCATGCATAATAAAATCCCAAACTGAATTTTATGCTTGATGGATGCTATCACTTTTTCCCTGCTCAGTGAACTTACTGTTATTACAAGTTGGGGGATTGTGATGATGTGTTATTTTTTGCAATCAGTCTGAGTATCCTGGAGTTTTCCTCTGAGAGTCATAGCCATTGGAAAGAACTTTAGATGCCCTGTGTCTTGATTGCTTGGGTAAGAAAAAACTTGCATCAAAAACTGGCACCTGCTAAATAGGATTATAAAGAGTTTCCTCTAAAATGGGCAATAAATACTATACAATCCATTAATTCTGTTGGAAGTCGGTTAACCACAAGAAAGCTTAGAAAAATTTGCATTGATAATATTCTTCTAGTAAAATAGATACCTTTTAACTTCTGTTATCAGAAGCAAAAAAAATCATTAATAAAAAGAATAGCTAGAGACCTTTCAGGTTTGTTAGAGAAAGTTGCGATTCAATCTTTGTGTTTTTATATGTGTTCCTAAAGATGGATTTTGTGGAGACCTAAAGTGAGGTTAGCCTGATTGAAATGACCCTTGCCCCCATAAAATATTTGTGATGAACTGTTTCTCCCCTGCTTATTCGCAGTTACCCTATCAGAAAATTAACACAGCAACTCCTGAAAGGCACAAAAAATTTTGTCAGCAAAAAATGAATGGGATCATCCAGTGCTTCTCATTAAATACCCATGGGGAGTCAGAGATCCAAAAATTAAACTCCGTATTAAAACAATACTCAGATACAACTCTAAAAACATGGGAACCAAGAGGGTAATTGAAGCCATGGAGATAATACTGTCTCCTCTAGTAACTTGTATGACTGGAATGTTAAAAGATGTAAGTGAGTACAATTACAGAAAATAGAATGACAGACACAGTAGCACACATGGGCCCAAGTTGGCGCTGATTTATACCTACAGGTTTGAGGTTAAGGGATAAGCCATCAAGGTGGTAAAGGGAAGAATTTGAGCTTGGATGAGGCTTCAATCCAAGAGAGGAAACCTTGGAATGAAACAGAGACCCAATTTTATTCTGATTGTCTTCTGAGGAATATACTTTAATGCCAGATGCTTGTGGACAGAAACCTTTCATGACTTGTTGAACTATTAAATGCCATTTCCATTATAATTTGGTAATCAAGTCTGACTTATCTCAATTTTAAGTAGATTCCATTTACATCCCAGCTCAGTAAATCTCAAATTCCTGTCCTTCAGTATTACTCATAATCTTGGCATAGGGAAGAGATATGCATAGACCTGAGAAAAGCTCACCACACCCTGGAAAAATCCTTGTTACTGAAGATCAGAGGGCCCTAGGTCTACTCAACACCTGTGGCTGCTTATTCTCCTGTGCCCCACCTGCTATGGCTTGCCACTCATGCATCTTTGCCCCAACCTCTGCTCTTATGTACTGTATCTGGCGACTTCAGAATCTTTGGGAAAGAATGTAGTGAAAGAGATTTCTGTTGGTCCCTTTTGGCCTAAACCTAAGTTTTGAGACTACTTCAGTCCAGAATAGAAAAGCCAGGAATAACTTCTCTTCCTTCTGAGTGACAGAGGGGAGCAAGCTGCAGGCATATCAGTCTGGGGGCCCTAAAAACAAGAGTTAGGTAACCCAGGCTTATGGAAGACCCAGAGTGAATTGAATATGCATTCCTTGGTTGAATGTGGTGACCCCTCTACACTGGCGAATTCGGTAACTTCCCTAACTGCACTGAGATCATCAGACAGAAGCCAGCATCCCTCATCAGACATTTAGCTTGTCCATTAGCAGCTTATTTCAGATTCCCATGCTTGAGCTCATAGAGATGATTAGAAAGAATCCTACCAGGTGAGGATGGGTGGCACCAAAATAGCTCTTTAGCTTACTGCTACAAGTAGTGATCATTTAGCCATTACACATAAAATTAACTTCGTTGAGGGCCAGATTTTTAAGCTCATTAGAACTTTGTCCTTTTCAAATATAGAGCAAATTTTTAAAATACCTGGCTAAGATTAATTTAGTCTTGCTTTCATTGAGAAAAGCGTTTGTTGAGCAGCTATGAACCAGGCACCACACAAAATAGAACAAGAGTGCGCAAGATCTGATTTGAGCCCCAAAGGCACCCTCTAGTTAGTGAGGGAGAAAACAAAGATGGGAGAGTGAACAGCACTCTGCAGGGGGAAGAAAGAAAGGGGCGTACATTGAATAAGGTATTTGTTTCCAGAGAATTGTTGCCTCACATTCCCTTGAGACATTTGCTAAATTAAGCGTCATCTTTTTTACTTCCTGGGTTATGACTGGGAAAGGACATAAATCATAAAAGGCAAAAGATAATAAATCTCAAATCTAAAGAAACTTACATATTGTTGGCATTTACCATTTTCCCTTCCTCCCACTTTCTAGCTACAAAAAATTTTTTTAAAGATTTATTTATGAGAGAGAGAGTGCGAGTGCGAGCGCATGGGGGCGGGGCAGAGGGAGAGGGAGACAAGCTGTGACTCCCAGCTGAGTGGGGAGCCCAACACAGGGCTCCATCCCAGGACCCTGAGATCATGACCTGATCAAGAGTCAGACACTTAACTGACTGAGCCACCCAGGTGCCCCAACTACAAAATACTTTTTTTTAAATAGTATATTGTATGTAGCTCTGGACCTGTTTTACTGATTGAATTTGTTTCTGAAAATAAGCTTCTTTTTTTTTTTTTAATGTTACATTAATCACCATACATTACATCATTAGCTTTTTTTTGTTTGTTTTTTGTTTTTTAATTTTTATTGTTATGTTAATCACCATACATTACATCATTAGTTTTTGATGTAGTGTTCCATGATTCATTGTTTGCGTATAACACCCAGTGCTCCATTCAATACATGCCCTCTTTAATACCCATCACCAGGCTAATCCATCCCCCCACCCCCTCCCCTCTAGAACCCTCAGTTTGTTTCTCAGAGTCCATAGTCTCTCATGGTTCATCTCCCCCTCCGATTTCCCACCCTTCATTTTTCCCTTCCTACTATCTTCTTTTTTTTTTTTTTTAACCTATAATGTATTATTTGTTTCAGAGGTACAGGTCTGTGATTCAACAGCCTTGCACAATTCACAGCGCTCACCATAGCACATACCCTCCCCAATGTCTATCACCCACCCCCACTCCAGCAACCCTCAGTTTGTTTCCTTGAGAGTAAGAATTCCTCATATCAGTGAGATCATATGATACATGTCTTTCTCTGATTAATTTATTTCACTAAGCATAATGCCCTCCAGTTCCGTCCACATCATTGCAAATGGCAAGATTTCATTCCTTTTGATGGCTGCGTAATATTCCATTGTATATATATCTATACCACATCTTCTTTATCCATTCATCTGTCGATGGACATCTTGGCTCTTTCTACAGTTTGGCTATTGTGGACATTGCTGCTATAAACATCGGGGTGCACGGACCCTTCGGATCACTACATTTGTATCTTTGGGGTAAATACCCAGTAGTGCAATTGCTGGGTCATAGGGTAGCTCTATTTTCAACTTTTTGAGGAACCTCCATACTGTTTTCCAGAATGGCTACACCAGCCTGCATTCCCACCAACAGTGTAGGAGGGTTCCCCTTTCTCCGCATCCCTGCCAACATCTGTCGTTTCCCGACTTGTTAATTTTAGCCATTCTGACTGGTGTGATGTGGTATCTCATTGAGGTTTTGATTTGGATTTCCCTGATGCCAAGCGATGTTGAGCACTTTGAAAACAAGCTTCTTGAAGAGGTTTATAGGTGTTTAACAGTCAAGAACAAGAGATCAGGCAACTTGCTAGAATTTATAGCACATTTCTGCGAAAGATTTTTTTGTTGTTGTTTAAAATTGTTCTACTAATTGTAGAAGTAATACATGTCTTTTGCAGAGAACTTAGTAATAATAGAAAGCTACAAGGAAGAAAAATTTAGTGAAAACTAACCATGATTCCCCCTCCCTTACCCAGTATATCAGTATATACATTATGAGTCTTTCCTTATGTTTTCATGGCATACTTTGCTTAATCACCCTTCCATTTGGGCAAAAATACATTTACAAGATTTTGCTGTTACAAATGACCTGACATGCATATCTCTAGAAGAATTATTACCTAATTTTATATTTCTTAAGGATAAATTCCTAGCTGAGTAATTTCTACTTATAGGTTTGAATTGTGTTAATCTCTTTTATGTTTTTGCTCAGTTACTTTCCATAACGTTTGTGCCAGTTTTCACTTCCATCAGCAATACGTGAAAGTACTTGCTTTGTAATGCTCTCACCCTTACCTTCATTGAGCATTATGATTCTCAGGGGGAGAAGTTAATTTTTTTTTTTAGGTTGATGGGGGGAAGTATTATCTTGTTCAAATTTATATTTCTTGTGAGGTTGGATATTTACAATTTCTATCAATCCATTATCTTTCTTCTGTAAATAACCCATTCACCTCCTTTGCCCATTTTTCCATTGGAATTTTTCTCATTGATCTGTATAAGCTCTTTATATTATTAAGGGTATAAATCCTATTTGTTGCATGTAGTTTTCCCCCATTTTTTTACATATATGTATGTATATATATGTGTGTCTGTGTGTGTTGTGTATATATATGTATATGCAAAACTGTTGATTCACATTTTTTAATTTTTTTTTAAGATTTATTTATTTTTATATAGAGAGTGCATGGGGGAGAGCATGTGAATAGGAGGAGGGGCACAGAAAGAGGGGGTGGGTGGAAGCAGACTCTGCTGAACCGGGATCTCTTTTTTTTTTTTCTTTTTAAGATTTTATTTATTTATTTGACAGAGAGAGACAGCAAGAGAGGAAACACAAGCATGGGGAGTGGGAGAGGGAGAAGCAGGCTTCCCGCCGAGCAGGGAGCCTGATGCGGGCCTTGATCCCAGGACACTGGGATCATGACCTGAGCTGAAGGCAGATGCTTAACAACTAAGCCACCCAGGCACTCCACACTTTTTAATTTTTAAAATACCCTTAAAATAAAAAAGTCCTTCCCCATTCTGTGGCCAGATATTCTATTTTATTTTCTCTATTTCTTTTAGAGTTGAACTTTTTACTCAAGTCTTTAACATAGCTGGGATTTATTTTTCTAATGTAAGAGTGAAATTTCTTGATTACCTATCACATATAAAATTTTTCTTCAATTAATTTACTATTTTGTTACCGACATTTTTAAAAAATCCATTGTATTCTGTAGGAATTGAAGTTCTGTTAACAAATTTCCTCCAAATTAAATATATTGAGTACAAATTTAGTGAATCACATTACCCCTCTGAGCTTGACTTTTCTCATCTATAAGGTTAGGAGATTAGAGATCTAAGATTTCTTCTAGCTCTGAAATTCTTAAGTTGAAGACAACCACCCCCCTCCCCAATTCAGGAACATCCGTACTTTTGAGTGTTGAACACTTTTTGGGAAATTGTTGCCATTTTATAGCAGATAACAATTGATTACCCAGGAAGCTTTCAGTAGCTTTTTTTTTACTCTGATTGAACATGCCTATCAATGCCAAGAATCATTCTGTTCTTTTATGTTCTAAAAATACTCACGTGGATAGAACTTCTAAAAATTTACTCTTCGGGAAGTAGCGTTGATATGGGACAGATGGCTGATCTAGCATATCCAGCTAGAAGTATCTCTGCTCTCAGGGTATCATAGTTATATTTCATGTCAAGTCATTAAATATTTGGAATTGTTTTTCTGAGTTCAGAATGTCCTGAGGAGGATTGAGAAATGCAATTCCCAAATAATGACAAACTGAAAAAATGTTGGATCTTACTGCCTTGAACTCCTAGAAATAACAAGAAAGTGGCCTAGTAATTTATACTGGCTAAGTTCATTAATGAACCACTATCCACAGCCTCGCTCCAAACCACTCCTTAAAAAAATACGGACTTCGAAAAACAAACTGAGGGTTCTAGAGGGGAGGGGGTGGGGAATGGGTCATCCTGGTAGTGGGTATTAAAGAGGGCACGTGTTGAATGGAGCCCTGGGTATTATACACAAACAATGAATCATGGAACACTACATCAAAAACTAATGATGTAATGTATGGTGATTAACATAACATAATAAAATAAAATTTTAAAAAATGCAGATTTATATCCATCCTGTAAAGAATTTATTCTTTGAGGGCAATCCCCATTTTTATTTGGACTTTTATCCCCAATGTCTAGCACTAGGCTTTCAATCAATATTTGTGGACCTGAATCCAGTAGAGGAGGCAATTGTGGGTGATTTGAAATGTTTCCCCAGTTCAAGCACCCAAACTAAATCTGTGCAAATCCAAACTTGCACCAGCTCCAGGCTTCCAGTTCTTTGGAAATTTTCAGCTTTAAATGAAAGGTTTTGTACTACAGGGAATTCACCTGGAAATGACAAGCAGAAAAGGCAAAGAGGTTCATCAACAACAGTCAGTTTGTAAGTGTAGGTAGACAAGCCTTTGGGAGAATTCATACTTGGTACAGAATAGACACGAGCTTTCAATCTTCAATGAGTCACAGTTGATGGAGTAAGGATCTTACCTAGGCAGGTTTGTTTATGATGACTTCAATCCTCTTTGGTACCCCAAGTGCAAGTTAATACTCAGAAAAATAGAAAATGTTTTTGTATTATTCCCGAAGTACTTCCATTTCTTTTCAGTTCATCTTTCTTCCCACACCCCCAGCCCCACCCCAGAAAAAAAGGGAGAAAGACCAATACTATGCAATGAGATTTATTTTTGTCTTATTTTAACCAAGTTTCTCTTTTTTTTACCTTCTAATTTTGTTTGTTTGCCTCTCAAAGAGTTAGCAATATTTCATTGCATTTTAAATTCCTTTGATGTATTTTAATACCAACTTTCTATGGGTCTGCAGTGAACCAGGAGTGACACAATCCTACCTTTCTCCCAGTCTGCTTTCAAACTGTGAAATGAGGTTTCTGAAATGGTTATGGCAGAGACCAAACGTGTACCTCTCTAAAAACACCAAGGAATGTATAAAACGTGAAAGAACAAGAGTATTTACTTACATTGCTTGTGTCTCCTTGCCCCCATGCCATATGATCTAGCAGTTGCTACGCTAACTAGGAATTTTTCATTCCCTAACTTGCATAAGTGTTCAGGCTGCCTCTTTTATTACTACTTTACCCTCCCTGAAGTTACAAATACATGCATGGGTGTGCACACATCTGTAAACACACATTTACATACACACAAAAGAGATTTGGGAAAGAGTTACAGAGTTCCTTGACTTGAAGACTTTCCGTTTTCCAAGCATATTATTTTATACTTTTTAAATCTCTTATTAAAAAATGTTTTATAGCTTTACTGAGGTATAATCGACAAGTAAAAACCATATATATTTAAAATATACAATGGGATGTTTTGATATATGTATACATTGTAAAGTGATTATCACTATGAAGCTAATTAACATATCCATACCTCACATAGTTACATGGGTATGTAAGTGGTAAGAACACTTAAGATCTACTCTTAGCAAATTTCAAGTATTCACTACCTTTTTTTTCACTACTTTTTAAATTTTTTTTTTAAGATTTTATTTATTTATTTGACAGAGACACAGTAAGAGAGGGAACACAAGCAGGGGGAGTGGGAGAGGGAGAAGCAGGCTTCCCGCTGAGCAGGGAGCCCGATGTGGGACTCGATCCCAGGACCCTGGGATCATGACCTGAGCCGAAGGCAGATGCCCAACGACTGAGCCACCCAGGCGCCCCACTACTTTTTAAATTTGAAGAATACTTCTGCTGGGTCTATTCAGAGTTAAGAGCTAGCTTTTTCAAGTAACTTCAGTTTATAAATTAGGTTTTAATTTAATCAAGAAGTATTTTCAAACATGTGAATTTCCTACAAGAGGAATTTGGGAGGAGAAGACAAAGCGATAGGAAACAGAGCCAGCTATCAAGTGCTGCTCTAAAAATCCATACTATCCTCTTGTTACTCAGATTTTAAAGGCTTCTATAAAACTACTACTGTGAATTATTCAAACCCCAAGTGACAAGTATATCTGCAGCCAGAATGTGGAAGCTTAGTCTGAGTCATAATTTAGCATAGGTTATCATCCCATCTCTGGGCTGCTTGGGGAGAGTGTCAAGATATTTTCCCTGTAGAACAGCTCTGCACGTATGTCACACGCACGCATACACATACATAGATGCACACACACTTGAAATGACTTGAGAATACTTGGAAACTAGAAGGTATCTCTATATAGCATTTATATTTGTCATTTTTGTAAAATCTCCTAGGAAGCAAGATTTCAGGTATTTTTATAAATCTCAGGTAACCTATGTATTGTATTTTGACGGCCATCAAGATAAACCAATAGTGATAGGAACACGGCAGGGATGTCCACTATCACCACTGCTATTCAACATAGTACTAAAAGTCCTAGCCTCAGCAATCAGACAATAAAAAGAAATAAAAGGCATCCGAATCGGCACAGAAGTCAAACTCTCACTCTTTGCAGATGACATGATAACTTATGTGGAAAACCCAAAAGACTCTACCCCAAAACTGCTAGAACTCATACAGGAATTCAGTATAGTGGCAGGATATAAAATCTGTGCACAGAAATCAGTGGCATTCCTATACATCAACAACAAGACAGAAGAAAGAGAAATTAAGGAGTTGATCCCATTTACAACTGCACCCAAAACCATAAGATACCTAGGAATAAATCTAACCAAAGAGGCAAAGAATCTGTACTCAGAAAACTATAGAATACTCATGAAAGAAATTGAGGAAGACACAAAGAAATGGAAAAACGTTCCATGCTCATGGATTGGAAGAACAAATATTGTGAAAATGTCTATGTTACCTAGAGCAATCTACACATTTAATGCAATCCCTATCAAAATCACCATCCACTTTTTTCAAAGAAATGGAACAAATAATCCTAAAATTTGTATGGAACCAGAAAAGACCCTGAATAGCCAGAGGAATGTTGAAAAAGAAAAGCAAAGCTGGTGGCATCACAATTCCGGACTTCCAGCTCTATTCCAGCTCTATTACAAAGCTGTCATCATCAAGACAGTAGGGTACTGGCACAAAAACAGACACATAGATCAATGGAACAGAATAGAGAGCCCAGAAATGGACCCTCAACTCTATGGTCAACTCATCTTCGACAAAGCAGGAAAGAATGTCCAATGGAAAAAAGACAGTCTCTTCAACAAATGGTGTTGGGAAAATTGGACAGCCACACGCAGAACAATGAAACTGGACCATTTGCTTTTGCACAGCAAAGGAAACAGTCAACAAAACCAAAAGACAGCTGACAGAATGGGAGAAGATAGGTGCAAACGACAGATCAGATAAAGGGCTAGTACCAAAATCTATAAAGAACTTAATCAAACTCAATATCCAAAGAACAAATAATCCAATCAAGAAATGGCAGAAGACATGAACAGACATTTCTGCAAAGAAGACATCCAAATGGCCAACAGACACATGAAAAAGTGTTCAACATCCCTCGGCATCAGGGAAATCCAAATCAAAACCTCAGTGAGATACCACCTCACACCAGTGGCTAAAAGTAACAAGTCAGGAAACGACAGATGTTGGCGAGGATGTAGAGAAAGAGGAACCCTCCTACACTGTTGGTGGGAATGCAAGCTGGTGCAGCCACTCTGGAAAACAGTATGGAGGTTCCTCAAACAGTTGAGAATAGAGCTACCCTACCACCCAGAAAGTGCACTACTGGGTATTTACCCCAACGATACAAGTGTAGTGATCCGAAGGGGTACATGCACCCCAATGTTTATAGCAGCAATGTCCACAATAGCCAAACTATGGAAAGAGCCTAGATGTCCATCAACAGATGAATGGATAAAGAAGATGTGAGAGAGATATATGTATATAGTGGAATATTATGCAGCCATCAATAAAATGAAATCTTGCCATTTGAAATGATGTGGATGTAAGTAGAGGGTATTATACTAAGCAAAATAAGTCAATCAGAGAAAGACAAGTAGCATATGATCTCACTGATTTGAGGAGTTTGAGAAACAAGACAGAGGATCATAGGGGAAGGGAGGGAAAAACGAAACAAGATGAAACCAGAGAGGGAGACAAACCATAAGAGACTCTTAATCTCAGAAAACAAACTGAGGGTTGCTGGAGTGGAGGAGGGTGGGAGGGATGGGGTGGCTGGGTGATGGACTTTGGGGTGGGTGTGTGCTATGGTGAGTGCTGTGAATTGTGTAAGACTGATGAATCACAGACCTGTACCCCTGAAACAAATAATACATTATATGTTAATGAAAACATACAGTTTTGTTTCAAAAAAAAAAAAAAACAATACTGAGAGGTAGAAATAAGTGCTATTCTCAGCACTAAAGTCATCTCAGCTTTTTGAGGTATGTCACAAATGTTTCAGTCTGCATGGATGCCATGGATTGATGGAATTCACATTTTCAGAATATTGACAGTTTTTCTCCAGTGACCCCAGTCGTTGAATTTTTTTCCCCTTTCTTCTTCCACATGTTAGGAAATGCTCACAGATCTAATTTAGAACTTGAAGCATCCTCCTATCTTCTGAATTACCTTCAAACAGGCCTCTATCAGACCATGTATGCACAAGGCAATGCCCTCAATTGCCTTTGACCTAGACTTCTTAATTCCAGAGAAGCCTAGAGGTGAGTCTTGGTGATTCCCAGATGACCCTTTGTATATTTCCTCGGGCCCACTAACTAGGGCAAGTGTATGTAACTCGTGAATCTTAGCAGAATGAAATGACCATCGTATCTGGGACAGAAAATCAACAGAAGCCATTGGGTTCGGTGCCCTCACCCCACTGACCATGGCGACCTCACACCTTGTTTATTGCTGCTGGTGTTTTATCCTGTTTATGCTTCAGATTTAGATTTAGTGTTTAGTGCTGATGCTAAACACTGCTGACTACTCTTCACGTTAACCAACTCTTGAAATTTTATTTTAAAAAATGTAAGAGTCAGACACAACTGAAATTCATTCTCTCTCTTAGACTTTCGCTTCTAGAAGTGTATGGTTTCTGGGCAAGTGAGACTTAGGGTTGAGGGGTGAGGTGGGCGCCAGAGAGAAACAACCCTGCATTCCCACGAGAGTGACCCGTTTTCTCGATCCTGATCCCAGTTCTGTAGCAGAAGGGCTTGCAGCCTTCTTTCCTCCAGGTTCAGTGAGCTCTGTAATTAACGTGCTGTGATGGCCTCTGGCGCTCTCTGGTGCGTACAACACCATGGGGAGTAGTTTTCAATGCAACTGAAAAAGTTTGAGGACATTATTTGTGTTTCTTTAAATATGGACGATGTTTAAACACACATACACATGAACAAAATTGTAGCAAGGCCCTGATACAAATTCAATTTGTAACATTTCGGTGTTAGTATACCAAAATGGCCTGGCATACAGTTACAATACAGTTTGTATGTTTTTCTGTATCCATTTATTGAGGGCTTTCTCTATGTCTAGCGCTCATAATTGGGTAATAAGGTAGATATTATCCCATTTCACAGGCAGGAAAACTGATGCTGAGAGAGATTGAAAAACCTTGTTAAGACCTCCCAGCTAGTGGGCACCTGGGTGGCTCAGTTGTTAAGCGTCTGCCTTCGGCTCAGGTCATGATCCCAGGGTCCTGGGATCGAGTCCCCCATCAGGCTCCCTGCTTGGTGGGAAGCCTGCTTCTCCCTCTCCCACTCCCCCTGCTTGTGTTCCTGCTCTCGCTATCTCTCTCTCTCTGTCAAATAAATAAATAAAATCTTAAAAAAAAAAAAAAAAAAAAGACCTCCCAGCTAGTAATTGGCAAGTCTAAGATTTGAACCCAGGCAGGTCTGTCTTCACCCTGATGACTATCAGTTTAATTGGATTCAGGTCATAGGTTCTTTGGAGGGCTATCATCATCTGAGTTTGATTTTTGTGCTAAGAGTTGATAATTACCAATGAAATAGGAATGGACCATACCTCTGGCCTGGGGTCTGGTGGAAGGGAGGTTAGGAAGGTGTGTTGATCGTTAAACAAATTATTTTACCTAGTCATTTGTGATAAAAGGGTAGTTGGGTGGGACTATGCTAGGCCTTTTGCAAACACAGTCTTTTTTAGTGCCTAAAAACCTTCTGAGAGGTATAATACCCTCATATTTCAAATGACAGTTTGGGATTTGGGGAGTATATTTCTTCTCCTGGAACACAGCCATTAAATGGTTGTAGGATTTTACTCTAGATAAAGCAAACCCTGTAACTTCTGTCCACTCAGGATAGTTTGAGGCCACCTCTGCAGCTGTGAACCCAGATTCTTTGTGAGGACAGGGCTGTCCCTGGATGGGAGTTCCTCAAGAAATCTCGGAGTCAGAATCAAGCATCGTTCCTGTGATGGGTGAGCTGAGTCCATTGATCAGACTCTTTGCCTCCATCTGACTGGAGCAACTGGTTCCTAGCTACAGGTGGCCTAGGGCTTGTCCTTTGGTTCTGCAGACTTGTAGCTTGAATTTCTCCTTTCTGCCCTAACCTGCTATCTGGACTGAGTCCCTCTGTAGCTGAACCTCTGACTCCTTACGTCTCCCAATCTCTCTGTCCTTGATCTTGGGCCATTCTGATGTATAATATCGGTGCACGCATCCATAATTCACCATGCCATTCATTCATTTAATACGCACTGTTGTTCTGGACAGTGACAACAGCATAGAGAACAAAATAGACCAAATCCCTCTTCTCATGCAGCTAATATCAGAGTAGAACTTGTCCTGCCCCTTCTCTCTGTTCTCCCCTTCATCCTCACCCCCAAATCTGCTCTTCAACCAAAAACTTGCATACTGAAACTAGAGGAGGACTTTCTGGGAAATATTTATCAAAACCTAAGCTTTTTGAAATATTATGCAGCCATAAAAAGGAATGAAATCTTGCCATTTGCAACGATGTGGATGGAACTGGAGGGTATTATGCTGAGTGAAATAAGTCAGTCAGAGAAAGACATGTATCATATGATCTCACTGATATGATGAATTCTTACTCTCAGGAAACAAACTGAGGGTTGCTGGAGTGGTGGGGGGTGGGAGGGATGGGGTGGCTGGGTGATAGACAATGGGGAGGGTATGTGCTATGGTGAGCACTGTGAACTGTGTAAGACTGTTGAATCACAGACCTGTACCTCTGAAACAAATAATACATTATAGGTTAAAAAAAAAAAAAGAAGATAGTAGGAAGGGAAAAATGAAGGGGGGGGAATCGGAGGGGGAGATGAACCATGAGAGACGATGGACTCTGAGAAACAAACTGAGGGTTCTAGAGGGGAGGGGGTGGGGGGATGGGTTAGCCTGGTGATGGGTATTAAAGAGGGCATGTACTGGGCGCCTGGGTGGCTCAGTTGGTTAAGTGACTGCCTTCGGCTCAGGTCATGATCCCAGGGTCCTGGGATCGAGTCCCGCGTGGGGCTCCCCCTGCTCTGCAGGGAGCCTGCTTCTCCCTCTGCCTCTGCCTGCCACTCCCTCTGCTTGTGCTCTCTCTCTGTCAAATAAATAAAAAATATTTTAAAAAAATAAAAAAAATAAAGAGGGCATGTACTGAATGGAGCACTGGGTGTTATATGTAAACAATGAATCATGGAATACTACATCAAAAACTAGTGATATAATGTAAGGTGATTAACATAACATAATAAAAAAATCTAAGCTTTTATGGTAAAAATGACATGTATATGATTTAACAACTCTCAAGGGTCACATGGGGAGTATCGGGTATGAAGCATGTTGTGAAACCTGAATTGCAGTAAACTGATATAGGAAAACTGTTAAGACACAGAAGCATGCGGGAATTAGATTAAGTCAGTCGGGTATTACTGACATGCCCTGCTCGAAAGAGGCTAGATCTTTGAGTTGCTTTCCTGAAACAAGATGCTGGACTCCATGACCCATGTGGGGGCATCTCCATTAATGGTGAGTTCACCCCAGCTTCTCTGGGAACGGAAAAGCCGTTGTGCTGCATCATCTGCATCTACATCCTCTCCTCCATTTCCGCTTCTCTGCTCTGTGCTGCTAGCCCGGTGAGTCCTGACTCCTGCGGACTGTATCACCTGGGCTTTCTTGCCTGCCCCCTCCAAAGGGGACCTGGCCAGGGGGAGCCAGACATCAGAGTGTAGGAGGAGAGAAGGTCAGGGGTTTGTGGTTCTCACCTCTGTTCTACTCCCTCCTGCAGTTCTGAGCGGGACCAGAACTGGGAGCCTCTCCCTTACCTCTCCAGCTCCCACTGGGGTCTAGCACTCACTCTTGTCCTCTTTTATCCACCCCAGGGTGGATAAAATCTCCCTCGAGGCTGGTTATGTCACCACTTTTTGGTTAATTTCCTCCAAGCTACTGGCACTTCTGTAAGTAGTCCCTTCATTAAACACTTTCAGAACTCTAGCTGAGTGTGCCTGTCTCTCTCTTTTTTTTTCCCCCGGAATAGTCAGTCAGGCTAATACAGCATATTGCAATATACTTGGGATAAGAAGATATTGACTTTCTATTTCAAGATATTTCAGTCTCTTCCCATTTCTTCTGCTCTTATCCAGAAGGTTTACTTGCTGAAATTGGTGGATCAGAGTCCTAGGCTTGCCCTAATATTAGGATTCTTCGACAGCTTGTTTGATAGCATAATAATTACTAGAGGCAATGAAATTTAATAAATACGATTCTTCTCTAGCATTCAGAGCTTTCCATCCAGACATGTTTACCAGTTTCCTGTGGGAGTTTAGTCGCATTCACAAACAACTTTGCGTTAGCTTTTATTACCCATGGAAGTCAGACTGTACCTAGATTTTGTGAGTTTGGGGATGATGAATCCTACTAGTTCCATTTAGGCTTTAGGTTGAGTTATTAATATGTGTGGGATTGAAAAAAAGGAACAAATTATCATTATTTCAATACTCTTTCTGCCTAGAGTAGCTTCTGCCAAGATGTAATTGTCAGGTCAGCGCTCTGTGGTCCTGTAAATCCAAGCCACAATTCACCTTGACACACATCTGCTTACTTAATCTTTCTCTTAGTGTATTCTGTTAATCAGCTCTGTCTTGCCAGCAATATTCTTTTGACCTTTTTTTTTTTTAATTCTGTTTACTTTTTTTCCAAGATAAAAAAGAACCATGAGATACCTTGTCAGCAAATTCTATGAAGGTTGTTTTCAGATAAAATTGTTTTGGGCTGGGGAGATTTTTTTTCAGATAGGTATTTTAATTTTGCTGTACCCACATTTACGGTACAAGAATAGATGTGGGCATTGGTGGTTTGGTTTTTCTAAGCTGTATGTGAATTTCCGTAGAACAAGATGAGAAGAGATACTGCTAAATCATGTGCATCTCTCCTATTTAGGAGAGCCAATATTTTGGGCTTCTGTGAGAAAAGTGAAGTCAAAACAGCTGAATTTTTGTAGAACCGTAATGCTGGAAAAGATACCAGGGTCATCTTACCTGGCCCCCACTCTCCCTGAAGAACCATCTTCCCTCGTTCCATAATATTATTGATAGGCTCTGCCCCAGCTCGAGGGAGAGCTCATCCCACCTCTGTTGTTAATACTTCCTTAAATTGAAACACAGCCTCTTTTATCTAGCCACCCTTTAATGGTAGGTCACCTTTCTAGAACATCATGAGTAATCCTGTGGCTCTTTCTCCCACAGGAAGGGTAGGGTATCTCAGGAAATAGAAATTTCCTACCAGGGTTTCATTCTCCCAAGCTTTTCTTTCTTAGACATTTCAGCTGCATGAACTGTACCTCACAGGGCATGTTTCTCAGAACCCCTGTAGCTCCTTGGTGTAGGGCCCCATGTACCCCAGTCAGCAAACTTCTGTGCCCACAGGCTCATCACAGCCCAGTTTTGGTTTGGTTTGGGTTTTTCTTTTTATTCTTTCTTTTTTTTTTCTGAGGTAAAATGCACATTTTAGAGTGTATAATTCAGTATCTGCCCAAGGCAGCTAATGCACTGGAAGTCCCACCAGCCTTAATCTGCATGTCTCTGTGTACCCGTGTTGTGTGGGCACAGGTGCCCAGAGTCTCACTCTTCTGATCCATGCATGTTTAACTCTGTTCCGGCTAGCACTTCATTTTTCCTTTGCTGGTTCTTGAGCTCTGCCCTTGCCTGAGCTGGTTTAGTTGTGGTCTTGATACTATGCTCAGCCCTTTTCAACCCTTTTCTCTTTTCAGTCCCTTGATGGCTTTTCCAAATCACATGGGCCATCTAGAACTGAAAACTGGCTGCCCTAGTAGTTTTGAGCCTCACCATGACTTAGACACGCCTGTTGCCTGACCCCCAAGCAGATTGGCCTGCTTTGGCTAGCAGTACCAGGGTAAACCAAGTCTAGAATGTACATTATTGACCATCTTTAAGGGAACATCTGTGGTTCTGGTTGAGAGCTCTCTTGTTGAGACTATCCAGATTCAGCTTTACCACACCCTCGCCCCGTTCTTTCTTGGCTAAGTTACTTTATCAAAATGAGGTTTTAATAGTATTTACCTGATAGAATTGTTGTTAATGATAAGATAATGGACGTGCAGCTCTTAATTCTGCCTGATGTATGGTAAACCCTCAATGAATGCTTGTTGTCGTACATTTATCTGCCTGGGTCTTGGCTTGGTCCCTTCCTTATCACCCTTCCTAGTGGATCTGTTTGTTGCATATGGCAGTCTTGTTTCCTTATTTCTTGAGTTGTGCTTACCTCCGTCCCCATGATACTAGCTTCCATTGGTCCAGTCATTAATAATTGCATGATTTTTATACTTCGCAAAATATCGATCTTGTATTCTCTTAGATAGGGGCCAAGTCTTGGAGCTACCTTGCAGTGATTTTCACATCAACCACCCTCAGGCCAAGACCCTGAACTAGAAGAGGTCATTTTGATCCGATCTGTAACCTCTTGCCTATATTTATCCTTGTCCAGTTGGGTGAGCATGCCAGCTCTTCTTTTCAGTTTACCTGATCTGAGTGCCTCGCCCAAATTGATGGTCAAGATGCAGAAGTGCACAAGCCAGTGTCATCCACCACCAGAGTAATTTGATGACCCTCCCTTAGGAAGAGCACCTCTCAGCAAAATGTCCCCTATATCAGCACCATCAGACTTCACCACTTGAAATAGATTCTTTGAGATTCAGGTGTTGTTCTCTAAGCCTCCACTCCTAAGTGGAGGCTTAGAGAACACTGTGCTGCAGTGTTTCATTTATTTATGCAATGTTCTTTGAGTATCTGTGAAGCGTTAAGACCTCATTGGGAATTCAAAGTTGAAGATTTGGTACCTGCCTCCAAGTGAGCTTTTGCTTTGTGCTTCTCCAAGTGCTGAGTCACAAGGAGTCACGTGGTACCATGGGGTCACAGAGAAGGGCCAGCCAAATCAGACTGGAGGCAAAGGGAGGGGTGTTCCTGGAGGCAGCAATTCTTGAAGTGAACTTTGCGGAATGAAAAAAGGTTAGACCAAGAAAGTCGTGAGATGAAAGTCATAACAAGCTATTGGCTCCAGGTCTTAGTCCATTCGGGCTGCCATCACAGAACACCACAGAATGAGTGGCTTATAAACGACGATGATTTATTTGTCACAGTTGTGGAGGCTAGATGTCCAAGATCAAGGTACTGGCAGATCCAGCATCTGATGAGAGGTTGCTTTCTGGTTCATAGACCACCATCATTTTACTATGTCCTCACGAGGTAGGAGAGGTGAGGGAGCTCTCTGGGGGCTCTTTCATAAGGGCACCAGTCCCATTCATGAGGGCTCCATCTTTATGACCTAATCACCTCCCGAAGGCCCCACCTCCAGACACCATCACACTAGGGATCAGGTTTCAACCTAGGAATTTCTGGAAGGGGGCACATTCAGTCTATAGCAAATGGCTTCTCATAAGTAAGTTAGCATCTTCAGGCACCGTTTTAATAAACTTGAGGGGAAACAGCCTTGCAACTTGTGCAACTTGTGAACACCATGGCATCAAGCTAGGTGATTCTTTGTGTTCTCCATCTGAATGGTTCTCTGGTGCTGCCTGCTTCAGACGGGTTTGATGTTGGAGCACAAGGCCATGTGAGGTTGCTGAAAATCCCAGTTGGGGCCGAGCAGGAGGGGGAGAGTAGAGGGTACAAAATACACATCTTGCCCAGTTCACAATTTAGCCCACAGTTCAATATGTTCATGTCACCCCCTTTTTATATGCCCTAGACTGAGGGACAGTACAATTTAGTGAATGGCTTCCTAGTGCTGTGTTAGTTACATGGCTTCTTATATATTAGTTATATGGGACCTTGGTTTGGTAGATGGAATAAGTAATTATAACACACAAGTTCAAAACACAATTAGCTCTTATGATGAGCATTGTAATAGGAAAGTGACTAAGTGAAGGGTGAGGGAAGCCTCGTAGTAAGAATAACCTTTGATCCTTGCAACATGGCATTCTGCCTTTTAGAGGCAATTCACTCCCTCTCTTGCTTGTTCATTAATTTGTAAGTACAGTAAACCTTTATCAAGTGAATATCATGTAGCCTGAACTGTGTGTTAGAAAGAGAAATCGAAGTCACAGTCCCTGCCCTCAAGATGTCGTCATTTAATGGAGAGGACGGAGAACAAATGAATAGAGGTCACTGTGATGGGCATCATGACTGGGTTCTTTGGGCATCTTGCCTGGTTGGAGGCTGTTAGTGGCAGGACTTGCAAAGAAGTTTTCTTAGATGAGATGATAAGTAAAAGTTCCATCGTATGGAATGGTTTGCACTTCTTGGTGTTCGTAAACTTGAGTGAGACCGAGGACTCTGGACTCTGCCTAGAAAAATGTGCTTACACATAAAAATTTTAGATACTTTCAGAGGGTTCTCTGAGTCCCTAAATCCCATCCATGAACCCCCAGTTAAGCGCTCTTGTAAGAGTTTATGCTCATAGAGCAGCGGGTACACGATGCCATAGAGAATATCAATGGCTGCTTTATGTGAGTATTTGAGAGGGATATTTTCCATTATCTGCGATAATGGAAAAATCAAGCAAGTAGTTGTGACAATTCCAGCAGGCCTGAGAAATCCCTTAGTAATCACTTTTTCTTGCTAGTGCTGGTAATAAGTGAAAATATAAATACAGTCAGAAACTTGGTTCAGGATAATACAAGTTAAGACCTGCTAAACTATGAGCATCAATTCTTCACCTTATTTTAAAAAAATCAATAGTTTTATTATTTACTAGGTATTTTCATCCTAAAACTAAATGTCTTTCATGTGAATAAATGAAAGAAAAAAGGTTGATGTAGAAGTAAAAAAGCTGACCATGATCACTGAACTTAATCTAAAATAAGTGAAAGGCACTGGTTCTATAATTCATTCAGAATTGACAGGGAAGATAGCAGTATATCCAGAAAGAGGAAGTAAATCAGAGCTACCTGCCCAAAGAATGGAACAAAGATGAGGAGCAGGGACAACTTGAAAGCCCTCCTTTGTTTTCATGATCCTGATGGGTTCTGTTCAGTGGTCCTATAATTCTGTGACCCATCAGCCTTCCCTGCTGGCATTTATTACACACACACACACCCACACCCCCCCCCCCCACACACACACCATTTTAGCTGAGGATACCTGTTTGCTTTTACATTTCCCCTCCTTCCCCACCTCCGCATTTATCCCAAATCGCATCCCATAGGCGAAGCTGTGAAGACTCCATCTGGCCCAGTTGTTGGAGTTTCTCATTCTTGCCACCATCCCTTCAAGGGAGCAGAGAAAGAACTGGTTTCTGCAGATCTGGAGGCTCATGTGTGTTTTGGGAAGAGATGGGAATTTTCACTGAACATGTGCAAAGCAGGGCTGAACACCACAAGTAAAGGCATGAGGGAGTGTGGTGCCTTCTGGGAATATACCCTGTGCCCCTCGTCACCTCCCGTATCATTGTCATACCTGCAGAAGCCCCTTCTCTCCTGAGGCCTCTGCTACCTGCTCAGGTCCTCTTTCCTTCCCTCCAGATGCTCCTCTACTTTCCTCAGTAGCTTTATTATCTATCTCCTACTTTACCAAACTTTGAGCCCTGTTCCCTGCAGTCACTTTCAGGAACATTCCTTTGTATGACTCTTTTATCACCCAGACAAGGAAATGCTGTTTTGTTTTGTTTTTTTAATCCTTGACTCCAGTGACCACCATCTCCACACCTCTCCATACCAATGGCAAGGCAGCATCCTCTAACTCTTGTCAATGTCCTCTAGCCAGAGGCTACCAGGGACACACCTGTAGTTGGACAAGCTGGGTTTGTTGCCTGTTGCTGAGGGGGAGACCTCACACTATGGGGAGCCATGGGGCAGATCAGAATGAGAGGGTGCTAGGAGAAAGGATCCATAGGACTTGGGTTTGTGTCCAGTGATTTGGGGGGCGGTTAAAGAAGCAGGGCTTTGCTGTCAGGAAATGGGGTAACCCTGACTGGATATCTTGAGTCTTACCTACAGGGAAGACAGACCAGAGCAAAACTGAAGTGGTAATTGGGAAAGAAGCAGCAGTCGCTCGTTATCTGGGCTTTGGGGTATTTTCTGGCTTGGCCAATGTGCGTGCTTTGTCTGTGTTCAGGTGTGATTACCGTGTGGCCATGTGTTTATCTTGTTCCATCACAGTCACAGATTGGCCTTGTCTGATGTCAGTTTTCCGCACAGTCACTGATGCTCACAGGAGAAGCCCCAGCCTAGCTGTGAGTGCCAGGCCAGCTCCTGAGTATCGGGGCTGCTCTTGTCTTTCTCAGTCTTCACCACTCTGAACTGCTCCACTTCCCGTATTTGCCTCCTTGATCAAAGCTTCCACCTGCTTCCTCGCCCACCCCCTGCCTGCTCCCTTAGCTCCTGTGGGGACTTAGCATCAGCCGCTCCGTGTTTTCCCAGTTTATCAATGCCTTTCTTGGCTCACTGCTCTCCCTAGCCAGGCAGACACTATGTGGTGATGTATGCTGATAACCACCCAGAAGCCCTGCCCTTGTCACCGCCTATTGTTTCCTTTGCCAGCCCCTTCCTCTGGGTGGGCCCTATCATTCACTGTTCCCCTCTAAGGTTTGTGAGCCCTTCAGCAGAAAGGCATATAACCATCAACGTGTGTTTCTACCCTCAGCAGTCCACAAAGCTGCCTAGCAATGCTCTTTTTCATAACTTGTTTATCCCCTCTTGTATCCCTGGATGCCATGTGTCCACCAACTTCACCCTGAATCCCCTCCTTCCAGAAGGTAGTCTCAATCCCCCCTCTACTAAGAAGATAGAAGCCACCTCGTATGCTCTACTGTGGCTTCCTTATTTTCCATACTTTATTTTTTTTCTAAGTCTCCACCCATCCTGCTTCCCTTGAACCTCTCTGAGGGAAAGAAATACTCATCCTTTCTTAGCCTGCCGCCTCCACTGTGTTCCTGATTTTGTCCCCTCTTCTCAGTATCTGCCTTCCCCAGCCCCACAGCCTCTGCAGTGTGGCCCTTTCCCTTCACGATGCAGTTCCAGGATGTGGGCTTCTCTGTGGACTCCCTCCCCATTCAGTCGCAACTTAGCCCTTCTCTTCTCACTCCCGGACCAAAGTGATCTCGTCATCGATTTTTCTTAGACGTAATCTTTGTAAACTGTACAGCATCAGACCAGCGTGTTCCTTGAATCTCTTGAGACCATGCTCTCCAGATTCTCCTGGCTCATCTTGGTTTTACATCATCTCAAGACTCTGACCCTCTACTTTTCTCCAACTTTCTGTGGGTTTTTTCCTTCCCCTATTCCCATCTTTATAGTTCCCTTTCTCTCCTGTTCCCTCTTAACAATCTCAACCACTCCCAGAACTTGAATAATTCACAAATTTGTCTCTGCCCTTGACCTCTGTTGGAAGCCTAGTTCATTATTTCTAACTGCCTGCTAAGTATCTATAGCATGATATATTATCGGTACTAAAACATCACTTGTCTGAAACTAGATTCATCAGTCTCACCGGAACCAGAGTCTCTGTATAGTTTTTGTCCCATTTCATGGCATTTCCATTCTCTGTCACTTACAGCTGTCTTGACTATCAAATCCCATGGGTTCTACCTTTGCATTGTCTCTCACATTTGACCTCATCTTAGGGTGCTTGCCAAGTTACACTTATGTTGTTAGGGAGCCTATTAACTTGTTAGTTAGGGGCAAGGGACTTGTCTTGCTCATCTCTGCTTGTTCCTCGGTATCTAGCACAGTGCCATACCCATAAGACACCATCACTGTTTGTTGGGTGAATGACTATAAATTAAGCATTTTAATGCTTTACTTGCCCTTCATGAACTATTTGTGATTGAACAATTTTCCATCATTAGACCTCTAAATACTTTTATTCTTCAAGCAAGCACCAGAACAAAGTTTCCTACTCAGAACCTCAATCGTGGTACTTCTGCTCTTTTTTAGGAAGAGCAATTAGGTAAGCGTGCACGGATCATGAGGCATTCATATTCCCTTCCTTTTTGAAAGCCAGATAGGATACCTAGGATTATTATGTTTTCATGGCAATTTTAGATAACTTACATCTCCCTTTATACATTGATTTTTCTGCTTTCTCTTTTATTTTTTAATAGGTTTTCAAAATGGAAACTATCACTATGACATAAGATGCTATTGATAGTACATCAATATGATTCAGCTATTTCCCTGCCCAGTAGAGTGTGGCTGCTCTCTGCACAGCCCTGTAATACATATTAGTTACACAGATGTTAGCGAAGCCCTTCCCATCCATATGTATGTGCGTGGCCCTTGGAAGTTAATAATGCCATATATCACGTGCATGTAGAATGTAAAATGTACTTCACAATGACAGCAGGCTCATAGAAAATGAATATTGGCTTATGATGAGAGGAAAACCAGGGAAAGATTTTTGTCCTTTCAAATCCATTGTTGAATGAATTATTTCTTTCTGTGTCTCAGTATCCCAGACCCACATTCTGCCTTTTTTTTTTTTTTTTTTGGTCAATATATGCCCCTCTCTCCAGCCACCTTATTTCACTTCAACTACATGGATAACAACAGAACCCCTTTGGAGAAATGAAAGATAGCAATTACACATTGGTATTCATGTTACAGGAGTCACGCTGCCGTCCTCAGGGAGTTGAACAATGAATATCCAACATTAATTGCCACAGTAACTGAGCGTCTGACCTTGCTGAAATGTAATACACCCGTTTTACATAGTAAAATTATTTGCCACTAAAAGACTTTTTAAATTATCATAAAGTTATATTGCTGTTTAGAGTTACCAATAATTTTTATTTTTGTCACTACATTTTCTTGGGAGTCAGGACATCCGCAGTTGCAATCATAATTTTATCACTGATTTGGTTGACAATTATGGCAAGATTAGTGCCTTTGTATTCTTAGGAAGGGTGAATAAAATGCATTGCCATCCCTGGTAGATCTATAGAACTGATTAATAAGGTACAGTGGACAGTATATTTTACCCATTGGGGAGAAATATACTCTTTTTTTTTTTTCCTTTAATGCTTGCTCCTAATGATAGGTTGGATTTTCTGCCAGTGGCAGAAACATGCTAGGAACTCTAGGGCATGTTTCCCTTTTGAAAGAAGTGATATCATTTTTCAGGTGAAGCCTACCTACTATCAACTTTTCTTGCTTTCATCTTTTGCTCAAATCCTCAGAAATACAGACGCTAGCTTTTCTTATGTGTATTTTACAGTTCTTTTGTCCTGGGCTACCTCACCCTTCCCGGGTGTCACACACTGGGAGAATTTCACACTATATATATACTCTGGAAGTGTTCATCACTCAGGGTCGGCCTCCACACTGCTGGGTCAGCAGGGTGCCGGACTGCGACAGAGCCTAGTCAGCGGGCCACGGTGGCTCTGGGCTGTGGAAGCTGTGTGTGCAGAAATGAATGATTGTTCAGCCTTCTCTCCTTTTTGAAAGGGACTGAGGTGAAGAAAGTCAGTGCACTCACCCGTGACATGCGAATTTCAGCCTAGATGAGATTCTAACTAGAGATCCATTTTTGCTTGTATTCCAGCAAAACTAGCACAGGATAAATTTGAAGGCCATCTTACGTCTGGGGGGGAAAATGAACTGAATGATAGAATGGGTAGTTTTTTGCCCACCTTTTGAAGTAGGGCTGTGAGGCAAATGAGTATGTGTCCACCCTAACTACTTAATATGGCTTGTTCATTGTTTTAGTGTTTAAGTGGTTTATAACTTTCCAGTTTTTTTTTTTTAAGGTTTTATTTATTTGACAGAGAGAAACACAGCTAGAGAGGGAACACAAGCAGGGAGAGCGGGAGAGGGAGAAGCAGGCTTCCTGCAGAGCAGGGAGTCTGATGTGGGGCTTGATCCCAGGACCCTGGGATCATGACCTGAGCCGAAGGCAGACACTCAATGACTGAGCCACCCAGGTGCCCCTATAACTTTCCAGTTTTAAGCATTAACATGATAAAAGAGAATAGATATGCAGTTAGTATGTTGTGTCTTTTGAAACTTTGAACTTCGGATTCCTTACTTCAGATCATTCAGGTAGTTTTAAAAGCGAGCTCTCTGAATCCTAGCCCCACTTTATTTATTTTCTCCCATTTCCTTTACAGTACTTATGTCTCCCTAATACTTGTCTGTGTTTATAGAATTTGAGCCGGGACACTCTACCATTAGAGGGAGATTCTTGCCCAGACTCCTCATTTTTTTCAGGATCTTTAAAGAAATCCTGGTGGAAAGCAACTTGAGAAAACGCAGCTTCAGTTTAGCCCCTGCTTGGGGGTGGGGGTTTGTTTGTTTTTGTTTTTGTTTGCCGGTTTGTTTAATTTTCTCTCCCCTTTTCGTCCCATCCATCACGGTCCTCCCCACCACCCGCCGAAAGCAGGATGATGAGGTGAGGACGGTTCGGGTGAAGGAGCAGGAGCACAACGTCCTGGTGCTGAAGAGGGTGCAGTGCTGTGGGCCGGCCCCCCTGGCCGGCAGCGCCGACAGTGATTGGAGGTGAGTTCGCACGGAGGCTCGCGCTCCTCTTTCCTCGGCCCTGCCTGCCTCCCGTTCTCTCGCTCCATCTCACTCGCTCCCGCTGCCTCCCGTCCCTCCCTCCCTCCCTCTCTCTCTTCTCCCCGCCTCTCGCCTCTCGCGCCGCGTCCTAGCTGCCTGCAGAGCTCTTGGCAGCCAGATGGACTCAGTTCCCGGCGAAAGGACAGAGATGGCAAGATCTTTTAGCTCTTAGGGGATGCCTTTGTTAGTGGCCGTTCACAATGGGCAGCTCCCGGCTGAGGGTCTTTGACCCTCAGCTAGAGAGGAAGGAGTCCACAGCGCTCTCCGACCGAGAGCTGCCCTTGCCTACCTTCGATGTGCCTTATTTCAAGTACATTGATGAGGAGGATGAGGACGATGAATGGAGCAGCCGCTCGCAGTCTTCCACCGAGGATGACTCTGTGGACTCTCTGCTCTCTGACAGATACGTGGTCGTGTCCGGGACCCCCGAGAAGATTTTGGAGCACCTTTTGAATGACTTGCATCTGGAAGAAGTCCAGGACAAAGAAACAGGTAAGGCACGGGGGGTGGGGGTGGGGGGTTGTCTCCAGCTTCCAGACCCACAGCTGCGCCTGCCCTTGTCAGCGGGGGCAAGGCTCCCGCTGTAGCCGAAACCAGCATGGGCAGAAATAGCATCTGCTTTGTGCGCCTCCCCTCTTGGCCTCGTGCTGTTTTGTTTCAATCCAGTAAATGGACACATGTAGATCCAAGCAGCTGCCTGGGAAGTCGCTGTACAAAGAAAACGATGCGAAGGCAGATGTTCTTGTGTCTTTGGCAATTTTTACGAAATCTCACCTAAAGGCAGTTGGCAAGAGGCTAGCATTTTAATAGCCAGTGTTCATTGGGAAGAAATACAAGGGATGAGCATTCACCTGGCCTGTGGGAAGCACTGAGCTGAGGGGAGTAGCCTCCCTGCGGAGATGCCAACAATTAATGCAACTACTCAGCAACTGGAAGCTTAGCAGCAACTTCTGCTTTTTTCCAGGTGGTTTACAAATTGCTCAGAGCAAGCCTTGCTGTGCAGAATATCCTACTCATAGCTTCGCAGACTAGAAACTAACTCACTGAAGTCTTAGTGATCAGACTTCTTGTCCTTTCTGTCTAATCTGGGAGCAAAATACCCATTTAGCTTTGTCACCCTTGCACTTTGGGAAACAGTACCATTGCATGTACAAAACAACCTAACCATGCTTCCTTTATCACCAGAAGGCTAGTACTTACTTCTCTTCACCAGAATTGGTAATTTGTTCCAGCGTGGAACAATTATTGCAATGAATAGGCCTCTGGCTGTAGCCTCGATTCTGTAACTTGATCTCCTGACTAAAAGGCACTGTTTGCTGTTATCAGAGCACCTGTGTTTGTAGGTTGAATTCCTGCAGAGTAACACCTTAGGTTTTTCCTCTCGTTGGAAAGATTGTGAAATGACTGTGTAGGTGGGAGCAAGTTTCCTTGGGTCCCAGTAGTTTTTTGTCTGAACCTAACTGATATCTGACTCTAAAAAGCATTATGAAGGACGTGAAGAGAAACAAAGTTGTGTGAAATATGTAAATGGGTTAAAAAAAAGAAAAGGAAAATGACCCAATCCCATATCCTACAGTAATGTTATACTTTGATCTCAAAAATCAAATAGATACTTTATTTTGCATATGTTTGGGGTGGTGGAAACCAGTAGCTGTCATTTATACACAGGCTAAAAGAAAAACATTCTCATGGCATTTGCTGGGTTATTTTTGTATGTCTATTGGTTAATATTTTGTGCATCTGAGCACTGTTCCCATGTTCTGCTTCATCAGATATAATCATCATGGAACCGGGAATAATTTTCCACATACTGATTACCAGACTGCTCTACACAGGTGGTTTAGACTAGATTACAGGCAAATAATCTGCCACAAAGAGGACACCTTTCAATGTGGATAGATTTTTCAGGGGTTTGAATGCTTGCTTCTTCTTAACAGCACCACAGTTCTGGTCTGTAATGTGAGACTCTGTGTCTAGGTCATGTGAGTGGGTGTAAAAATTATTAACGCCAGTATTAGGCCTAACTTGATTTCTTTTTTCTTTCTTTGTAATTGTCAGTGGTTTTTTGAGAAAGATGGCCTAGGTGCCCATAACATGTTCCCGCTGTCCAACACTGGGAATGAGAAATCTCCCAGATTACTTTACTAAGTATGCCCGGAGTTGCGGGCTGCTGGAAACCGTGTTGTGCATGGTGTCTAGCGACTGTTACACCATGCCTGGGATCAGATGTGTCACTCTAGGCCCATGCTCAGCAAAGCAGAGAGGACCAGAGCTCAGTGGTTTGCCCTCAGCAAGGCAGGAAGAGACCTCTTGGGGTCAGCCTCTCGTCGTTCCAACTCATTTCCTCAGAGTTTTCAGAGGACGCATGATACTTCATATTTTTGTAGTGATACTTGAAAGAGAGCATGGTAGCAACTTTTCCTGTGATTAACAGAGAACTTTATGAAAATGAAAAGTCAAACTTAGAGATTGATGTGTATGCAATAGGGAGGTCCAGCCCTTGGAGAAAATACAACAGAAAAGCCACCATGTGGTTTTTTGTTGCTAAAATGAAAAGAAATATCATATATGTAAAAATAAAATAAATTCCATGGGCAACTTGAAGAAAAGAGGTGATTAGTTTGTTCTAGCTTGAATACTAAACGAATCACATATTTAAAGGAATTGAGGCCCCTTGTTACCAACAGAGGTGAATTCACGTTCTTTATTTTGGTCAGGCTGGCAACCCTCATTATAAAAGGCCTATGTGAGCAAGAGCCTAATAGCATCGTATAAACATATGGAAGACAGATGGAGGAAAATGAGAAGGGGCTGCAATAAAAGTATACAGCAGCGTTTTTATGTTCTCGAGCACCCCTTTTAGAGAGAGAGCCATCTGGGGCCGGCTGGAGCCATCTGGTGGTTGTCCACATGGCCCCAGTGGCAGTGAGGAGGAAAGGGTACATGGGAGGACATAAGTGCTTCCATAGACCAGGATGAGCCTGTTCTGGATTGTTACATTCCTGTGCCCGCCAGAGGCTGGGGAAAATAACAGTGCCGGAGATGTGAGTCACTTCCCATCTCTTTCCCACAAAAGTCACTTAGTTGTGAAAATGGAAGTACAAGACCCAATAGGAGAGACCTTCCGCGCTCACAGAGGAGCAGCTGAAGTGATTACTAATTGATATGGACATGCAAGTGGAAAAAACGTTGACTTAATTGAATGCAATAGGAAGGAGAATGCCAGAGCTATTGACATAATGTAATCCTGTTGCTACCTGAATCGAGAAAACAACAATTCATATGGTACTCTATCACCAAGTCAAACTGGGTTTTAAAAGCAATAATATTAGAGATGCTTAAAAGCAACCTACTAATGATTTTCCCAAGTGATTAGATTCACACAACGGATGCCCCGTGTGTTTTCATCATCCCCTGTATGAATACCTTTCCTCCCTTGTAGGACCAGGCTCAAGGAGTCTTTCCAGGAACAGGTGTAGAATGAATGCATGTATGAATGAATGAATGAATGAATGGGTGATTCTTCATTGTTTCAAATGAAAAAGCTATTTGAGTCTGGCCACTGGATATCTATTTATGAACATGGAAAGTGACTGAAGCAGCTTTCAAAGATGACCTTTTCTGTCAAGGTTCAGGTCCTGGCTTATACCTTTGGAATGGTAGAGAAAAATCAAGCAGCTCTTTCATCTTCCCAGTATAGGGGAGACATCGCTGAGCACTCCCAGCCCAGGAGAATTACAAAGCAGGCAAGGAGAAAGACAAACAAGGAGTTGTGAGTGGAGGAGCTAGAGGCAAGGAGGAGCAAGCTCCCCCCAGCCAGCCCTGGTCTGCGGGGTCTGCGGGGGGGTTCATCCTCCTATTTAACACTTTCCACTCCCTGGAAAGGATACAGTATGTTTTGTTTAGGACTGCTGTTGTTGGGAATAATGACTTCTAGTTCAAAGCAGGGGGAAAATTACGTATTGGATGGATTACACAGAGAAAAACCTTCTTATTGATTTTTCTCTCTGAATCTGCATTATGACAGGTCCACCTTAGGGAGAACACAAGAGGAAACACATTATTTGCTGGCCTCTTTTTTTTTTTTTTTCCGTTTTCTTATTCTTCATTCATCCTTTTGAAGCAAAGGTGCTTAAGGTTATGGGTTTTTAAGAAAAACAAGCGAGCTGAGAATAGGATAGTAGGAACAGGTAAAGCCAACCAGCTCATGCTTATTAAGCTTGACCTGCTTTCTTCAAGGTGTGGCTGGTTTGGTTACTCACGAGGCTGTCATTCAGCATACCCTGTGGAGTGTACTTAGTGTGGAAGCGCCTCTTTGGTCACGTGTTACTGGTTGGCTTCCAGCAGCACTGCGTAGGGCGAGCAGATCATTGAGAAACTGAGTCGTTTTCCTTTGTAAGGAGGCAAAAACTTCCATGAAAGTGCCTGTCTTACATCATAGGGGTGTTTCACTCAATCGATAGAGTCCGGCGGCTAATCTTCATTGCCAGCTTGCTGGTGGCTTTTTTTAGAGCAGTGCTCTGACAGAACCTTGAGGAAAGGAGGACAGGCACTGATTTTTATGAACTTCTTTGTCTTCTTTCCGGCCAGCACCAAGCCTGTCCTAAGTGCTCGACGCGTGTGTCTTGTGAAGAAAAATTAAGAAGGCTTTTTTCCTGGTCATTGGAAAGATAGAAGACAACTTCTATCTTTGATCTTCTTCCTTGATCTCCTTACTATTTAGGATTTTGGAAAGATGTTTGGCATTTCTGTCCCAGGCTTCCTCTTGCAGGTGGCAAAGACCTCGATGACCGTGTAGCAGCATAGCTTGTGCAGCCTCAAACGTCGTTGAGGCTAGACACAGAAAATTATTAGATGGTGGTAAATCTCTCCATGATTTTGCACAATTAAGATGCACCTAAAGTTATGTTGTATTTATCTTTTGTTTTTATTTTTGTAATGTCACGTAACAAATAGACCAGTGGATCTTATGTATGACTGCACATTAGGGGATCATGGGGCACTTTTTAAAAATTCCAATACCTGTGGGGCGCCTGGGTGGCTCAGTTGGTTAAGCGACTGCCTTTGGCTCAGGTCATGATCCTGGAGTCCCGGGATCGAGCCCCGCATCGGGCTCCCTGCTCAGCGGGGAGTCTGCTTCTCCCCTGACCCTCTTCCCTCTCGTGCTCTCTATCTCTCATTCTCTCTCTCTCAAATAAATAAAACCTTTAAAAGAAAAAATTCCAATACCTGGGTCCCACCCCAGAGGTTCTGATTCAGTTGACCTGAGATGGGACCTAAGCTTTATGGAATTTAAAAGCTCTCCAACTGAGGCTCATATGCAGCCAGATGTGAGAGCCACGGAAACAGAACATTGACCTTGTCTCTTCCACCACTCCCAACTTTTTAAGATTTATTCCGAGTCTCTAATAGTTACAAATATATATCTGCCTCGGAGAGCCAGAGGCATCATCTTCCCTTTTCTCCACCTGCCCTCCATCCCCCTCCTCCTCTCCAGGGCTTTATGTGCACTGGTCCCTGCCTCTGCAGCCTGAGAAGTTCAGAATTTACAAGCTTGCACTGCTGGTCCACCCACTGAAATAATTCTGAAAAAAAGGAAACAATCAGAGGAGACAGAGGTACTGGACACACAGCTGTTGAATTTCTCAACTCTTGGAAAGAGGAGGTGATGATATATAGTGAACAAAACCCATTTGGATGTTTGCCAGGGTTCTGTCACACCATAAAAATCCCTGGGTAGCCCTTGAGTCTCACAGCCAAGATGCCCACTTATGCAAGAAACCGTGCTTTGAGAAAGGACAAAATACACATAGCAGAGGAGAAAGTGTACTAAAATGAGATTCTGAGGTCTTGGGTCCCAGATCTGGGCTCCATTAATAAACCAGCCTGAGACCTTAAGCAAGTCATACAAAAAATCTTTGAGATATCTTTCATCACGAAAACACCTTGATTCAAAGAGATCTACATCAGTCTCTTTCCAAATGTCACAGAACCGTGGAATTCTAGATCCGGAGGAGAGACCCTAGGATTCATGTAGACAGTTTGCAGAAACCCGTGGTCATTTTATGTTGAAATCACCATCACTTAGCCTTTGCACAAGGACATAGACTATTCAGTATACCTTTGTATTACTTATATTACTGCTGCATTTCTTCAGACTCATAGGGCAGTTAGAATGTTGATGGAGAAGGAAGCTTGGAACCCACTGCTCATTGGCCATACCTGGTGATGATTTATGTGTGTTTGTCTGTAACCTTGTTCAGTGGGAAACTTCTTAAGCTCTTTGAGAAATTATGCTATAACATTTCCAAAGAATGGCTTTGATTTATCACCTACTAGTAAAATCCATTTGCAAAATTGTATTACCAAGCCATCTTGGGATATTCAGAAAGAGTCTGTTGCCAAGGGAAAGTGGCAGTTTTCCCCCAGAGGTGAAAGATTCTACATCCTATCTCTGATCCTAGCCATCTCCCTGTAATTTCTTTACTTTTAACTTTATACATTGCTTCTGTGATAAAATATAACTGTTCATTTTTAATTACTCAATTTCTATATGCCCGTGAATGAATACCTTAGAAAAACTTAATTCCTTCATTCCACAAATATCTTTAACACTCCCCTGTCTAGATGTGGAGATATAGTTGTAAACAAAACAAACTCTTTACCTTCATGGGGCATATATTCCAGTAGAGGGATTCAGACAAAAAAGGAAGTAGGGAAATGGTAGATATTAAATGCTAATCATTATAGGCACTATTTTATGATAACTGTATCCACATGTCTTTAAAATTAAGCTAGAGGAGGGACGCCTGGGTGGCTCAGTCAGTTAAGCCTCTGGCTTCGGCTCAGGTCACGATCCCAGGGTCCCAGGGTTGAGTCCCACAATGGGCTCCCTGCTCAGCGGGGAGCCTGCTTCTCCTTCTGCCTGCCGCTCCCCCTGCTTGTGTTCTCTCTCTCTCTCCAAATAAATAAATAAAATCTTTTTTAAAAATAAGCTAGAGGGTATTTTAATGTATTTAAAGTATTTTCAAGGCACACCTAGGTGGTTCAGTTGGTTAAGCGTCTGACTCTTGATCTCAAGGTTGTGAATTCAAGCTCCACCTTGGGCTCCATGCTGGGTGTGGAGCCTACTTTAAAAAAAAAAACAAAAAAGGTATTTTCAAGAATTAACATGAAACTATTGATTATAGCAACAAAGTTCAGAACCAAAGGAAATAGACTTAATTGAAGAAAAAGAAGGAAGGAAGGGAGGAAGGGAGGAAGGAAGGGAAATTTGAAGTAGGTATAGGTATCCCTGGATGGTACTAGCTAGGACTATAAGCCATAGAATCCACATCCATGGAAATGTTTGATATCAGGCTTTTACCATCTTGATCTGTGAAAATAACTTTTTCATAGACAAATAACTAGACTAGGTTGCCATTTGAGGTCTTTTTCAGCTTTCCAAAACTGCCACTTTTAATTTTGTTTGCAGACCATGCTTTAGTAAAAAAGTCAGCAGCGACTAAATTCATTAGCACCAACTCCAGCTGCCCTGGGTATGCCTCAGATGCACAGCATTGCTGTTCGGTGAAGGCTTACTTTTCCAGATAAAGAAAAGGCTTGAAATAGCTATCCATGGTGACAGTGAAAATCCCCAAAGTGCTGTCGAGAGAGAGCTAGAAGTAGAAGTGTTCACGTGAGAATATAGTTACTGCTCTGCTGTTTAATCTTTGTACTGTGGATTTGGTTTGCTTTGGTTTGATTTGGTTTTTTGGCAATGCCCTTAACTTCCCTCCCCATTACTATTACGGAGAATGTAGTGTGTTTGCCGGCCATAACTGAAGAATTGGGAGACTTTAAAAATTAATATTGACAAATGATGAGGTATTAGAATTGTGTAGAAGTTCTCTTCTCAGTTGCCTCATTTATGAAAGCCGAGGACTTAGGCCACATGTTGTTTGAGGACCTTCCCAGATTTGAGACCCGGGATTGGAAGATTACTCAAGATACCCCTCCATTTATCCAAACTTCCTCTCCATCCAGGGGATTTTAGAACAGGATAATTGTCCCCAATCTAATGGACATAGAGGCTAAGGTAGAAGTTATCTAAACTCCTTCAGAGAGAGAATGATCATTTGAAACTGGGAATGAACTCAGGTGTATCCCTAGCTTTTCCCCAGAGATCTTTTTTTATCTAGTGACTAGAGTCAGGGATAAAAGGCCTCATTGAAGTAAAAACCTACCATTCAACTCCAGCTGTAAACCCCAAATCAGGTGCTTCGGTAGCTGCTTAACAGTGCTCTAATCTCCAGCACAAAGGCCTGCTTCTTGGTTTCCAGCTGTGAGCTGGATGGCCACTGGGTGAGCTGCCTGCATCCCTGTTTCCCAGAGGTTACAAAAGAAGGGTGTGGGGGAAGAGGTCCTCATATCAGCTGGTAGGGGTCAGACTGCTCACAGGAGATGGGGTTAAAAATCAGATTTTGACTGTGGATTTCACTTGAGGTGTTCATCATGGTGGACTAATCTATTCGCATCACCTTTAAACATGTGATATTATGTATGATAACAAGGGAATTGATGCTTTTACGCTGCCAGTAGGTTGTGGGTTAATTAATACTCTTGTTGGTAATGAAGCAAGATGAAATGAAGTGAGACCGAGCTGAAGCATAAGGTCATTAACATACACTGATTAATAATGGAAATGTGGAAGTTTTCATTACCGCATAACCAATGGGCAAAGGAAGGTGTGTAATGGATGAGGGTATAAGTAGGAGGACAGCATACTTTCCAGGCACACCATCCCTGTTTAGAATGAAAACAGATCATTGGAATGCATTTCTTTTAATTGCATCATTTTCGTGTTGAATCCACAAGACCTCTTCCAATACTTGACGTTCAACTCTAAGTCCAGAGCACACCAGAAACAAACTAAAATATTATAGGGCTATAGAATATTAATTTCAAGAGGACCTGAAGATTAAAAAAAAAGGGAAATTAAGATGCACGAGGAGCAAGAATTACCTGAGAAATGAAATCTTAAACCTCTTGACTGTAAGAATGTTGAAAAACTTGGACATCTTGACAGGTTTCTAGACTTTGTTCTTTGAGTACTTTTAAGACAAACATCAACCACTTTCTGATGGGGTGAGTGAAGGCCTTGTCCTAGAGCCTGGAGGTGAGATAGAGGGTCTTTGAGGGTTTCCTTCACACTGTATTCAAAATGAAATTGACATGTGACTGTTGTCTCTATAAAGTCAGTTCTGGTGCTGATGTCCTCAACCCATGAACCATGAGGGTTTTTCCATGTAAACTGCAGACTATGGAAGACGTAGAAATGAATGGACTTTCTCCTTCATTCACCTCTGCACATTTTATTTGCTTTATTTCCCTTATTTACATTTTATTTGCTTTCCCTTCACCTCAGATGCCCAGTTTGACACAGTTAGGAAACAGGTATTTCTTTATAGTTCAGTGAATTTCTAATTTCCTAGAATGGCTGGAGAAGAATTTATTACAAATAATAAAATACTCTGGTACTGGAAAGTGCCATAAGTGTGTACATGAATTGTCAATTTTCAAAGAATCTGAATATATAAAAAGTACAATCTGTTTTTAAATATAAACTATAGAGGCCCTATCTGATAAGACACAAAGTTTGTGTAGAATCATGAGGTCCTGAGAGTCTTCAGCTTTATTATTGTGGGAATAAAATACTGGCTTAAATCTTTCTAGTCTCTTTGGCATAGGAAGGAGGTTGCTTACGAAACACAGATCCTCAGTGCAACTTGAATCTTCTCTCATAAAAATAAATTTGAGAAAGGTAACAGCTTTGTTCAGTTTTCATATTGTCTCCCTAATGTATACCTGTTAAGAATCTCTATAGTACAGGGGCGCCTGGGTGGTACAGTCAGTTGACTCTTGCTTTCAACTCAGGTCACAATGTCATGGTCTTGATAAGGAGCTCCACTCTGGACTCTACGCTCAGCTTACAGTTGGCTTCAAATTCTCTCTCCCTCTCCTTCCAGCTTGCGTGCATGAGTGTACACTCTCTCTCTTTCCCAAATAAGTAAAAATCTTAAAAAAAAAGAAAGAAAAAAAGAATCTCTGTAGTACACCTCAGTTTGGTACTAACTGATTTTTTTGTTCTTGTAAATTGTTTCTTTTTGTTGTTGTTGTTCTTTTAAAAGGAAAGTGGGGGCACCTGGGTAGCTCAGTCAGTTAAGCATCTGCCTTCAGCTCAGGTCAAGATCTCGGGGTCCTGGGATTGAGTCCCATGTAGGGCTCCCTGCTCAGCAGGGAGTCTTCTTCTCCCTCTCCCTCTGCACTCTACCTCCCTCCCTCCCTCTCTCTCTCTCTATCTCAAATAAATAAAATCTTTAAAAAAAAAAGGAAAATGGATTTCTATTCCTTTAAAAAGAAATGCTGTTCTCAAATCTCAGAGTTTCTAAAATTACCATATTTCCTAGTGAGTTTTGGGTCTTTGGGCATGTTTAATGTACTTTAGTGCAAATATGATTTTGTCATGTCCAGCTGTATTTCCAGAAACTTGTTTAAATGTGTGATATCAGTCAGGCTTTTTTGGAGGAGCAAATTGGAAAGAGCAACAGATTCTGAAATTCATGAAGACAAGATACTGTGTCAATAGAGTTGACAATCTAGTAATTTTAGCAAGACCACAGTTTTACTGTAACATCAGCAGCTAAAGTTACTGGAGACAATGTTGAAGGATGAAAAAACTCTTTCTCTTTCTCTTCTTTCTTTCTCTCAGAGATCTTGTGTGTCCTCTCCCCAGACAGTTGGAAGATTTAAAGTGAGATCATCAGATGTCCTTGTCTGTATTTTAAAATGCTGTGCCACCTTCCTCAAGCAAAACTAGCATCCTATCAGAAAAAAAAAAAATTAAGTCATTTTTCTGTGTGAGAGTGTGTACTTCAGGTAGTCTCCTCAGTGTGAGGAAGAAATGTTAGTGAATGGCAATTTGTTGATTATAATCACTGCATGTTAATCTCTCACAGCATGTTTCAATCAAAGTCTTGCTTCATTGAAAGGGTGCAGTGCCACAGAATTGCTGTAATTGACAAGCACATGTCTGAAAGGAACATTCTTTGAGCAGGAGAATTTTTGCCTTTAACATACCTATAATTGAGCTTTCTCTCATTTCTCTTTGCAGTCTTTCTCATTATAACCCTCCCCTCCCATTTCCCATTATCCTCATTTTCTGCCCTTGGGGCTTTCTTGCTCTACAATTGAAACCATTCTTTTCATTCTGTTTGCAGCTTTTTGCCTTATACGTAAGGCTGCTGCTTGGCTGGCAGGCCTTCCCCCAAATCTTTCAATAAATATGAAATTAGACGGAATCGTTAAATATGAATGAACAGAAACTGTGGAAAACTAAAATATCTTGTAATCCCCAAAATATCTTATTGTAATCTGAATAGTGCTGGGAAATTATTTTTAGAGCAATTCTGTATCGTTTTCTGCTTCAGACTTACTGTTCTTGTCTGTTTTCTGCATACAGGATACTTTGTGAATCTTTTAAATCCTTTAATCCTGTAAATGAGCATCACTTAGTGTGAAGATGAAAAGTACAAGTTAGAATTGCCTTTTGCATACCTGGCTGGGTATTTCTACTTAAATTCTCAGCCTTAAGTGAGCATAGTTTTTGGTGAATGAGTGGTATATATCAGGACTCAAGATAGATGGTAGTTCTGGGGTGCCTGGGTGGCTCAGTCATTAAGCATCTGCCCTCGGCTCAGGTCATGGTCCCAGGGTCCTGGGATCGAGCCCCGTATCAGACTCCCTGCTCTGCGGGAAGCCTGCTTCTCCCTCTCCCTCCCCCTGCTCATGTTCCCTCTCTCTCTGTTTCTCTCTTTCAAATAAATAAATAAAATCTTAAAAAAAAAAGATAATGGTTCTAATATTAAAGCATCTGGTGTACTACTTCAATAATTACATCCCTTTCAATGTACCTTAAATATACTTGTTATGAAGAGAGATTTGTATAGTACTTGAAGCAAGTTAGGTTTTTACCCCTAAATTTTCTTCCTTGCTTGATATCACAAATTTTGTTTTTGTGTAGCAGGCTTAAAGATACCATAAATAGTGTCATGTGTTTTGTTAAGAAAAAAGAAAGAACGCAGTGAAGATATTTTCAATTTTGGACCTTATTCCCTAGAGTTGGACATATAAAATGTAACCTCATGTTGTTTTGTTTCAGTTTGATCTGAATTTAAAGACATTGCAAGCCATTTTTATTTACCACTCTGCTGACTTTTGTAAAAATATTTTAGTTAGCTCAAGTTCTGCTAGTGCTGATTGGCATAATGCAAGCACATGTCTCAGAATTATTATGACAATTTACTCTATTTTACAGTCTCCTAGGGAGGGTGTTTGTTCTTTGGGAAAAAAACATGAAAGGCAAATGTGTCTTCATCAGCATATTCTAGAAATCCAAAGTAGTGAGATCAGGATAAATTCACAATACTTATCTCTCGGTAAGTGTACTTTGCCTGCTTTTGATAATAGAGAAACTTAAGAAGCAGACCACATTACTCATCGTGTGTTTGAGAATTTTCTGTGTGTATATTTTATTTGTTATTAGGCATGGCTGTGTGTAACAGAAAAACGGATGGTAACTTAAACAAGGTATATACTTCTCTCTCATGTGAAAATAAAAATAGAGAAATGCAGTGTAGAGCTGGTAAGGCCACTCTGAAATCAGCTAGGACTGAGATTCCTTCCAGCTTTTGCTCCAGTGTCCCTGGAGTCTGACCTCCATCTCATAAATCAAGATGGATACTAGCTAGCATCACAGTCCAGGTAGCAGGATGGAGCAAGTCAAGAACACACCTGTACATCACACACGGCTTCTGCTTTTATCCCATGGACCAAAACTTAGTCATAGCCACATCTAGCTGCAAGTGAAGCTGGGAAATATACTGTTTGGTTTTAATATATGTGGAGAGCAGGGGTGCCTGGGTGGCTCCGTAGGTTAAGCATCTTCCTCCGGCTCAGGTCATGATCCCAGGATCCTGGGATTGAGCCCCATGTCTGGGGCTCCCTGCTCAGCGGAGAGTCTGCTTCTGCCTCACTCTTTTCTCATGCTCTCGATCACTGTCTCTCTCCCCCTCTCAAATAAATAAATAAAATCTTTAAAAAATATTTTTTTCACCAAACATATGAAACATATACTAAAAAATATTTCCTATATTATGACTTCAACTAAGCTTAACAATAGCACACATTCAATTTGTTCTCATAAAATAACATAATATATAATTATATTATTATATTTTTGGTGATATTTCAGAACTCTTATGTACCTGTTACATACCTGCTGTGTGGGTCAAATCACCATGAATCATGGGATTTCAATGCTAGGAGAAAGGCCTAAGGATGTTCTTAGGTGTGTAAGTAGTGCATTTATTTTGAAACAAAACAAAACTGACTTAATAGAATCATTTGAGACAAAGGAGTTTGTATGAATGCCTTTAGCCAGAAAGACAAAAATACCTTACCCAGTGACAGGTAATACATGTTTAATGGCTTGATTACTGAGATGTCGGAGTAATAGGTATATGTAATCACTGAGGTGAGGAACAGACAAGACTTTGATGTGGAAGTCAGTTTTTTTTTCTTTTAAGAAAGAGAGGACAAAATAAAATGTGACTAATGATTCTCAGTGTCTGTGATGTTTAATATGGAGTTTAGAAGGAAAGGAAAAGTTTTATGGTTTGACCATTTTAAAAGATTGTTTCAGTTTCTACCTTTACACGTCAACTTTAAAAAATATAAATATGTGTAAATGGTCATTAAAAGATCTTAAAAGAGAGGTGCCTGTGTGGCTTTGTCAGTTAAGCACCCAACTCTTGATTTTAACTCAGGTCATTATCTCAGGGTTGTGGGAAGGAGCCCATCTTGGGCCTGCTTAAGATTCTCTCTCTCCCTCTGCCCCTCCCCCTGCCCATCCCCATCCCTCTCCCCGCCACACCTCCCCCCCCCCCGCCGTGCTTGTACATGTACATGTGCTTTCTGTCTCTCAATAAAATAAAATAGATCTTAAAAGCATTGGGAGTTTGTGGACTATCTTAATCCTTCTATGTGATTGTTAGTTCTACCTTTAGAAAAGGAAATTGGCTGATCCCTTATAGATATTTGCTATTTCCTAAGTGTTTGCTAGAAAATAAAAACAAAATTTGAGTAGGAATAAAGGAACTCCAGCATGCTGGTGTGTAGATGGAAAATGACTTAAAGGGACATTTTTGGCAATTCAAAAATAAAAAGACTAAGTTCCTGTATCTGTGGCACTTCTCCCCATCCAAAACCAGGACTCTGTGACTTTCCTGCACATCCATTACCTCCACGTCTGATATGGACCATTTGGATTCACAGCCTTAGAAGAGTAGAGTGCAGTGAAATCCGGAGTTGGGCATCAGCCCACCTTGGGACCTAGCTCCCTTCTGATATTAACTTGCAACAACTCGGTAGTTTCTCACCCTACTTAGCTCAGGCTTGGTGTCATCATCCCACTTGGAGAGTATGCCTCCTAGAAAGAATATGAGGAGCACAGATCATGTGGGTAAAGCTCCTGGTACAGCACACAGTACGTGGTCAATAGAGGGTGGCTATTTCGAAGATGTTCGAAGAGAATACCTACTATCTTCCCTTCTCTACTTTTCCTCATTGCCCATCAAAGCTGCCGTTGGCTTCCTGGTGCACACTAAGGAATAGGTGTGGTTCAGAGCAAATTTGGGGCTCTCTAGGGCTAAAATGTGTGCTGGATGGGGGTGGGGGATGAGGGTGGTAGTGGGGGTAGAGGTTTGTTCAGACATTCCCGTGAATGGAATATTTATCAGCTTGGGGCTGTAGGCCCCTATGTGGTCCTTTTATGATCTCACTGATTAAATTCCAAACCCTGTGAAAGTTGAGGCCTTAAAACTTGGCCTTCTCCATGGCAGTGAGCACAGTGCCCAACCCCAAGCAATAGGTGTTCAGTCAGTGGTCATGACCAAACCTTTCTTCGTGACCCTGAAGTACTAGTCTCCCTTTCATTGGTGTGAGAAAGAAAGCAGCTGTGTTACTGAAAAGAACTCCAATGACTGTTCTGGAACCCAGAGCACAAAGGTGTCCCAGCTGTCAGTCACTGGATGAAATATTTGTCCTAGAAATATTTTTTAAACATGGGCTACACAGTAAAGTAAGTTTTCTAATGTTGGACATTTTCAGTTTGTCTAAGATTTGTGCCAGGTTGTTTAGAAAGAGGCTTAGTTATGTTTAATTGTGTTTATTTTTTTAAAAGATTTCCTTTTTTTCAAAGATTTTATTCACTTATTTGTCGGGGCAGGGGAGGGAGAGAGAGAGAGAGGGAACACAAGCAGGGGGAGCGGCAGGCAGAGGGAGAAGCAAGCTCCCCACCAAGCAAGGAGCCCCATGCAATGCAGGGCTCGATCCAGGACCCCGGGATCATGACCTGAGCCAAAGGCAGACGCTTAACCAACTGAGCCACCCAGGCACCCCTAAAAGATTTCATTTTTAAGTAAGCTCCATGCCCAACGTGGGGCTCAAACTCACGACCCCTAGATCGAGAGTCACACGCTCCACCAACTGAGCCGACCAGGCACCCTAGTTGTGCTTAATTTAAACGAGTAAATTGGTAATCTTTTTATCTTTAATATGTCTAGTTATCTTTCTTAACTTTAAATGAAGGCAATTGACTATTGCCTCAACTTGGAGGAAAATAACTTCTCTCCCATAGCTCTAGAATTTCTGTTAAGCAGAAACAAAAAATAAAATTTTCTCATCTGAATTCAGTGATAATGATTCACAGTGACCAGGGTGGAAAAATTAACATTCAGAATGGTGATATACTTCAAGTTTTGGAAGAAAGCTGATAATAGAGATTCTTCTTGGTGCCTGGGAGATAAAAATGTCATACCTTGTCCTAAGTTGATTCCAGTATTAGGAGTTATTGCTTCAAACAACCATGCCCCAGACTTCTAATTTAAGATTTAATGTTTTAATTAATTTTTTCTTCATTTCATGAAATTTTGGAATGTTTAACTGACAAGCACTTAGGAACACAGTTTGTATCTTTAAGAATGCATTCTGTGATGTTAATCATACCAGATGGAGCAACTCTGAGAGTTGATTGTGTTAGACTGAGTGACTCTTGCAACTGGTTATTAATTTTTGTTGGTAGATGGTGCCAGATTGGTATTGAAGGCTCCATACCCATGACACTTCCCACGTTCTAATCTATACTCTTAGATAAAATGATACTTGGATTGATCAGGAAGAAATGCTTCCTCCCAGCTTATTTGTGAGAGCTGCTGTTACTAATCAGCAAGCTATAACACCTGCAAGAAGAGTCTTTGGGGGAAAACAGTGTGATGGATGGTGTGAGGGCGATTATCAGAATATCCTTAAGTCCTTTTAGTCTAACTTGGGTATGCCCCTAACATTTTCCAAGGGGCATCTCTCCAAAGCCGTCAGACAGGGACCATCCTCGCACCAAATCCTGTGTCCTTTGAATGCAGAAGAAGGCTGATGAACCTCCCTCCAGCAACTTTTGACACTCGGGATCTGCTCTCCTTTCCATCATCCTTTCTTGTTGGCTTCTATTACATTTGTGTCTCCCTGTTCTCCTGTTTTCTCTCTCTCTTCTCTTCCCCCTTCCTGAACCCATCTTTCTCTTAGCATTGCCCAAATGTGAACATACACCCCAGCTCAGCCCTCAGTTCCCTGCTTACAACTTCCTAGGACTGTATCTGAGAGTTTTTGTTGTTCCAGCCACCCTCTTTATACCTTCTTCATATGGTAGCTCCCGTAGTCATCCAGACCTCTTTTGGCAAGCTCTGGTCTTTGATATTTCTGCCCAGAAATATGGGTACTCAAGCTCAATGTATTTAAAAAGTAAACTCGCCTTCCCTCTCCTTATTTTTCCTTTACCCAGTCTGACTGTCCTGATGCAGCAAGTGTAATCTGTATCTCTTGTCATTTCTCCCCTTGAAAATTTCCATTCACTTCCCTTTTCTTATAAAACAAGCCCCAGGCTTCTTGCTCTAGGGCTCAAAGACCCTCTAGGAATTGGCTCCAACCTACTTTCTCGCTTTACTTTGCAGTTATATATGTGATCCCTTCCATTACTGTTTCCAAACTATACCATAGACCAAGACTTATAAAACTCACATGTCCAGGGCACCTGGTTGGCTCAGTCGATTCAGCGGCTGCCTTCGGCTCGGGTCATGATCCCAGGGGTCCTGGGATCCAGTCCCGCATCGGGCTCCTTGCTCAGCAGAGAGCCTGCTTCTCCCTCTCCCTCTCCCTCTCCCTCTGCCTCTGCCTGCCTGCCGCTCCCCCGCTTGTGCTCTCTCTCTCTGTCTCCCTCTCTCTGTGTCAAATAAGTAAAATCTTAAAAAAAAAAAAACTCACCTGTCCACAGTCCACTAATAAGAACAAGTGAAGCCAATGAGGGCAGAACCGTGATAAACTGCAGAGTGTGCCCAGCATGAAAAGGGCAACTCAGCACTACACTATGTTGCCCTATGAGATGTGGGCCTGGTGTTGCCAGATCTTCTGATTTTTATGTTTCGTTTTTTTAAAGATTATCTATTTTAGAGAGAGTATGGCAGAGGGAAACAATCTCAAGATGACTCCCCACTGAGCGTGAGCCCGACCCTGAGATCATGACCTGAGCCAAAATCAGTAGTCATATGCTTAACTGACGGAGCCAGCCGGGTGCCCCTAAATCTTCTGATTTTTAAACATCTTTGAGGGCTAGACAAGGCCCAGAGGCCACAGGTTTGTGACTCAACCACAAACACACACGCAGTCACTCCCTTGCTCACATTTATTTCACCTGTTTGTCCGATTCTTCTTAGAAGTGCAGGGGTGATCTCACATGACATGTTGGAGTTTCCTTCATCCCTTAGAAGATTTATGATTGGTGCTGCCCAATTGAAGTGTTGCCTTATTTAGTTCATTTCACGGGGACAAACGTCTCGGCTCCCTGACTAATTACAAGCTTGAAGCCATGGATCACTCTGTGCTTTCTTGTCTCTCACCCCCAAATCCCTTAGCAAATACCTTCTGCATAGTCTGTTCTCAGTACTCGGTTTTTCTTGGTTGATTGGTAGCACTTGGAGAATTGGGGCAGGCTCTAAATATTATTTTTTGAAAGTAAGAACAAGTGGTACTTATTGAGTGCCGAATGTATACCAGGTTCTCTGCCAGGTGCTTGAGAATACACTATTCTCTTTCATCCTGACTACAATTCTGCTAGGTGTGGATATGATACCCACTTTATAGCTGACTTAACTAAGGCCCACAGAGGTTCAGGACCCTGCCTAAGGCTATGCAGGTAGAAATTCAGCTCTCTGATTCCCTTAGGAGTTTCCCCACTGTTTTCTAAGCTTCCCAGCAGGTTTAACAGACACACGCATGAGCCACAAATGGGTTGTAATTATAAGTGTGTCTAGATGCTGAGAGCAGCTGAGGGCTGGGACAGCAGGAGCTCAGGGGGCCTGTCACCTCTCTCCCCGCCCAAGGGTGACTTGCAAACATGACCCTTGGTGTGGAGAACATGGGCAAGCCCTGGGTTTATTAGTCCATGCTCCATCTAGTGACGTTTTTAAAAGGCAGCCTGTGGAATGTAATATAGTTCAGAACATAATTCCTGTTGTATTCAAATCGTTTTTTCCTAAGGAATGATGGGATTCCAAAACCAAACTTTTCAAGTTACAATAAAAGCAGATTGCACTATTTGAAGAGTGCCACCTAAGCTCTGTGTGTAGTAAGCTCCTGTCATGAAAGAGATGACTTTTAAAATTTGACGTAGAGCGGGGGTGGAGTGGGGTGGGGGAATGGGTTAGCCTGGTGATGGGTATTAAAGAGGGCACATTCTGCGTAGAGCACTGGGTGTTATGCACAAACAATAAATCATGGAACACTATATCAAAAACTAATGATGTAATGTATGGTGATTAACATAACAATAACAAATAAAAAAGTTTTCCAATAAAATTTGACGTAGAAACAGTATTCAATGAATAAGCATTTATTATGTAACCAAAAAGGAAAAATAAAATGAGATCTCAAGATTTGTTCATTTTAGAATGGCTAAGCAATACTCTGGTGAATTGTAAAAATGTGCTGGAATTGAGTGAATTTAAAAGCTGGGGTAAACAATTGCACTTGAGGTCATGAATATGGCTTTCAGAAAATGTAAAATAAACTGAGAAAAACATAGCTCTTGACGGCATAGCACTTTAACCTGTGATTCAGACATGAACGTTAATTTTTTTTAATTTGTGCTTAATCAAATTACATGGTACATTTTGGCACTGCTTTTCAAAAAATAGTGGCAAGTTGTAATATTCCAGGACCAGAAACAAGAACTTTCAAGTACGGAGTTTTTCTTGGCTTCTCGAAATAAAGTTTAAGTAGAACTTACTTTAGAGTGCCTTCAATTCCGCTGCATCTGAAGTAGAAATATAGGTGAAACAAAACTGCTAACAGTACTTAAGGGAATATGCGTCACTACAGAAATGCTGAATATTCACATTACTATACTTAGTTTAAATAGCGACTATAGGCAGTTGTCTGTTAAAATTCTTATCATTTGCTTTCTTGGCAATTCACTTACACCAAAAAAAAAAAAAGCATTAAGCTTAGACCTTTTTGAAACATTTAGATCCATTCCTCTGATTTGATTACATTTACATAACAAAACCCTATAAAAAGGATCTGCACCAAACCAATTAGTAGTCCACCTGACACAACTCCAGGATGCTCTAGAAACACTTGTGTTTTACAGAAATAAATGGAAGTTTTTAGTGCTTGATACACTTAGAATGAGAAAATATTTTAATATCTGCGTAAAAAAATACATTCAAGTAAAATCAAATGAAAATGGACAATTCTTTTCTTATACCTTAAAATTAAAACAATAACAGATGAGAGAGAAAAGTCCTGTATTAACATCATTATAGTAAATAGTAGACATGGATTTTAGAGTCATTTCTATCAAAGCTTTAGATTTTGACTACACCTTGATGTATTTTATTTTAAGTGAACATAGTGCTTAAAACTATAATATATTTGCTTTCCAGTTTTGATTGTTATCAACATGTTTCTTTTATACTGCAAGAGTACGTCCTATATTTAAAAAGCCACAACATAAATGTTCTTTGATTTGGGGGAGAGGGGGGGTATTCCCAAAAGTATGGCTGAATATTTTTATCAGTGATGAGCCAGGAATTTGGGATTAGATTTAGTGATTGATTTAATGAATAGAATTTCAAAGGAAAGGTTTTCTGTCTATTAATACCTAGGTATTCAGAGTTAGAAAGCATAATGAATATATCTTTTTATTCAGAATGTTAGTGTATATGGCAACTATGAATTTGTTTAAACGAAAGATACTTTTATACACAAAGGTGCTTTTCTGCCTAAAGTCTTAAATTACTGTTAATTAAGCACTATATAATATAATAGATAATTATAGCATTTTAATGTGGATGCTAGAGGATGTGCTAGTCTTTCTAAATGGCTATTGTTGGCTAATAGTCTTCAGGGGATCATTTATATAGCCATTGTGGTTCCAAAAATATCTCTGAATACCAAGGGAGAGCCTTTTTTGATACATGGCTATTATAAAATGCATTTTTATTTGAAGTGTGTCATTTTGATTATATCATTCAATTACTTTCATATGCAGCAAAAAAATACCAGTGCTGGAAAAGAGTAAGGGAAAGCTCTTTATATAGAGAAAAATTTCATAACAATATGGTAGTTAAATAGGGAAAGATTTGAATCAAGGGTATTGGGAATCTGTTCTGTTGATGAGGATTTTTAGCAGTTCAGTAGGATTTTAACTGGAGATGTTTTTATGTAGCCTTGTTGTTTTTATTTTAATTAGTATTTCTATGGCAAAGAGATAATTAGGTAAATGCTGTTGAATATTAAATATGGTAGTTGCTTAGGGAAAAGCATTTCTGGGTCAAAGCCCTTAACAAAATATTGTCATATGTGAGCTCATTAATTGAATTGAATGCCAAATGGTTTTGCCACCATATAAACCGGACTCTTAAAGTCACTCAGCTCATTATCCAAGGCTGTTCCAGAATGGAATGACTGGTTATGTCAAAGTTTAATGGCATTCTTTTTCATCTCAGTTGCTAATGGAGTAAATTTTGATTAGAGAATAGTTCCAACCTCCTTAAATCAGCTAAGTGTAAGAACATTCCAAACAGGCCGAACCTATGTCCCATCAAGCATTTTGAATGCTGAATGCATGAGGTTCTCAGGGCTCTCACCCAGTGGCTTCTGTGTATCTCCAACTCTGATCTGTAAGAGCCCACAGAGACCCCTAAAATAGATTCTAGCCTACTCTGTGGTTCTTGCCGCCTGTATCTAACATTGGATGCAGAAAAACTCAATTTCTAATGAGAGCAGAGAACTTGAGGATGTTCATCAACCATACATACAGAGCAGTGTTAGAATCGGTGAACATTCCTGTTCAGTAGTGTCCTGGAGTGATAGTTTTCAAGTTGTATTTCAAAATATCCTGGGGGTTCAGACATTATGCCACTGTTTGGTTTTTCTTGAAACTATTTTAAAACCTGTGATGAAGGGACACACAAAGCTTCAAAATGTATATTTCAAGGTTCTCATTAGGATAACCAAGTGATGAACTTCTGCTGCTAGGTTTAACTAGTTTTGGGGGCAGATCTTAGAATATAGGTTCTCCTGCCTTTTCGGGCAGATGAATATTTGAAACTGCATGGAATCTTTCCTGTGAATTTGGAAATTATGTTGGAGGTCACAGCTTGCCAGTAACTTTTGTAAACAGGCCTCTAGGAGAGGGCTCCCGGGCCTTCTGGGAGTGCAGGCTGTGCGTGTTTTCTCACAATAAATTGTCCCACCGGCCACATGCCCACAGTTATCTTCCGCATAGAGCTGTAGAACTCTATACCAGGCTCTACTTTCCCTTTACACACTTAGAATGCATAGGTCTTAGTTTATGCCTAGCAAGGCCCAGACACATCTGTTTGAGAACTTACTTTTACAAGTAACAGTAAGCTGGAGCAGTGACTGTTAATATATTGTGGTGTGATTAAATTATAAGTGTAGGCTTATTTTACAAATAGGTGCCATTTGTCAAACTTATTTTTTTAATAAGGAATACTGTTACTTAGCATAAATAAATATCTTTAAAAAAAACCTTTCTTAATACTCTTCATTAGCATCTCTGGTTCATTTCACTTAAGGGCATTTGCAATTAGAAAGCAGGTTTTTTTTTTTAACATGACCATTTGCAAATACTTATTGGTGTAAATTGGGATTATCTTGATGTTCTACAATCAAACAAAACAGAATTAATTAAGCAGGGACAGCTGATAGGGAATGGAGATGTCATTCACTACCTCTTTATATCAGAGTTTTGTGTTCATAAACATAGCCTTGTTTTGCATTGATCAGTTTTTATAGTAAACGTTATTGGTTATTTCTATAAATTCTGGAATTTTTCCTGTCTTCAACATAGACATGCAGAGCTCTATACAGGGCAATTCTTTCTACTTACACATTTAGTATAGCTCTTGGAGAACATAAATGCTATTGCGTGTACAAGCTCATTATTCTTACAAGTGATTACTATTTCAAATTACTGGAAATTTGATGTTTGGATGTAAAAGACATGAAAATGAAATCATAATAGTAAAGTGAATTTTAAGTTCTGGAGGTTGGATAAAGATTATTATGGCAAGAGCTATACTTTGCATTCTGCATGTAATTTTTTCTATCAGTTTGGAAATTGTATTGCAGGGTCAGAGTTTACCTGTTTAGCTGTTCCATATTACATGTAAGCTGGACTTTTCCAAAAACACACAAGGCCAAGAAGCAATAAAAATCAAAGCTGTTTTTGTCAGTTGAGGAGGTAGGGAAGGGCTTGGGAAGGAGTATATTGTGATATGTTATACCTGCTCCCATATTAAACGCGACTTAGCTCTGTCTGTCTCCACAGCAGTAACATCACCCACCACTTTCGCAACTTCTTACAGATGCATTTGAGACAGAAACATGAATGGCCTCAGAACCCGTTATGTGTCCTCTAAGTTTTATTATCCATTGTTCTTGCCCTAGACTTAGGTAAATGGCTATAGAAAGCCTTGATTTATTAGAACATGCAGGCTTCATTCCCTGTAGGACTGGAGCATATACCCCAGAAATACTATAAAATTTATCTTTAAAAGGACATTATTTATGCATTGGTTTTCCATAACATCTTTACCCACAAAAATAAATGTTTTAAGGAGTGAAAAAGATGACAAAAGTTGTATGTTTAGAGAGCCTTGCAACAAAAAAACCCCATTGCTTGAGGTATTCTGTGTAAGGAGTTTAAAAAATCTTAACTTCAACAAATAATGTATTTTGTGGCTAAAATTCTCCTAACCCCTCCCACACCCACCACCATTTATCATATTTCTGTTTGAGAGCCTGGATAAGCAGTTACCTTCTTGTCAGTGGTGTGCTTACCTTGTGTTTGTTTTTCTTTCTTCACAGAGACCCTCCTTGATGATTTCCTTCTCACGTACACTGTCTTCATGACAACTGATGACTTGTGCCAGGCGCTGTTGAGGCAATATCCTTCATTAACTTCAGGATGCTGTGTCGGCTTCCTCTCAGACAGATGTCTCGCATTAGGAATTAACTGCCTTTCTTAATTTACTCAGCCCCTCTGTAGAGTGTGGATATGTTAAATATTAATGTAATGATATCCGAGGTAAAAGATGAAATGAGACAGAATAGACAGGGGGAACTGGAAGGCAGGTCTGCTGTTTTCGCTTTCTGGGTTGTGGATAAATTGTACTGTTTGTATTAGGTTTTCTTCAAACGTAGGTCTCAAGACTTGAGAAATCTGAAGGTAAGTTTGGTCCACTGGGTAAAACCCAGAGTCAAGAGGTTGAGTTGGACGGGCAATAAGTGAACTTGTAAGACAATCAGGCGGTTAATGCCAGGGGACTTGGGCAGAAAAACGTACGTACATGAAACCATGTTTCTCTGCAAGTGTCCCGAGGCCAGTTGAGCTGTCCCCCACGTGGGAGGTCAAAACTACCCCCTAAGCAACTGTCAGCTTTCAGAAGCTTTGTGAAGACATTCTTGGTTAGAATGACAGATGTGATGAGAAGGTGAATGACCAGTTAAGGAAGCTTTATGATTTGATACATGAGCTAGAAGTGATGCAACAGATGAAAGGCCAGAAAGCCAAGCCAAATAAACTTACTCAGAGTCTCCATTCGGGCTTCTTGACTCACAATGTGCAAGGAAGGTGCTTGAGAAGCATTTAAGAAGCCTCTTAACTGTCAGGTAGTTATCAAGCCAAACTGAAGATTCCACTAGAGCCAGATGAACATTTTTAGGAAGATGGAAATGTTTTTTTTTTTTTTTGCATATACCTGAGTTTTATTGAGCCCTAACAGTAATGGCCTTGGTAATATTCTTTTCCTATTAAATAATTGTTACATTTCCCCCCTACTTGGTAGCCTTTTCCTGCTTAAAAGAATACCTTAAAACTCCATAAAGGGCATAACTGAAATAAAATTTCTCTTAATAAACATATAAACTAGATATCGTGATTACTTGTTAGTGCTTTGCTATGTGCACATGGCCATGCAAAGCTGTAGATCTTGGGAAGCTTTTTCAAACCAGTTCATAAAACTGATCTTGAAACATTATTCATTTTGAATTTGGAGAATTTCAAAACCAGACTTCTTCCACAGCTTCCAAGTGGGTGTTACTAAGAAATTCTGCAATAATTACAAGGTTTTCAAGTTCTCCTTCTTTAACAGCATTTTAGAAAAATAACTCTGAGCTAATTTCTTCTACATTAATGCTAATGGCTTTTCCAAAAATATTACCATCTATTAAACCATACAGTTTGTTTCATAGCAGATAGATGCCTTCAAACCATTGTTTTTTTAAATTTTTTATTGTTAATGTTAATCACCATACATTACGTCATTAGTTTTTGATGTAGTGTTCCATGATTCATTGTTTGTGCACAACACCCAGTGCTCCATGCAGAGCGTGCCCTCTTTAATACCCATCACCAGGTTAACCCATCCACCCACCCCCCAAACCATTGTTTTTAAATAGGATCCAAATAGGCGCACCTGGGTGGCTCAGTCAGTTAAGCATTTAACTCTTGATTTTGGCTCAGGTCATGATCTTAGGGTCCTGAGACAAGCCCCGAGCCGGGCTCCATGCTCGGCGTGGAATCTTCTTAAGATTCTCTCTCTCCCTCTGTCCCTCCCCACATCCCTCTCTCTCTCTAAGTAAAAGTAAATAAATAAATAGGATTCTAGTATTATTTGTGGTTATTATTGAGTAATTTAATGCCTTGTAGAATTTCCCTGAAGAATCTCTAAGACTTCACTTGGATATGACGATGTTTTGAGTCTTTGACTAAGGCTATAAAATTTTATATTTTGTCTGTTAAGAGAAAAACTAGGAAAAAATGGGTGCTTTAACTGATTCTTTGTGTGTTCGCCTGAGTTTATTTCTCACGTAGAAATAAAAAAAATCAAATGGCCTGAATGTATTTTTGCAGGTTGGGGAGACAGTGATTAAAATATGTTTTAAAATATTTACAAAGGCCGACATAGATATACCTATTTTGCAGTTGTATATCAGCATTAAGAGTGAAAAATCTTGTCCAGCAACTGCAAAGCCTACCTGTCTTTGGTATCATAGCATGTCCTTTTCCTGCGTAACTTTCCAGTATGCTCAAGATAGTCAGAAATAATAATTTGGGGAACAAAAACACTAGGTTGGTTTGGAGAATGCCAAGCTTCTGTCTCATTCCCAAGGCTTTAAGCACATTGCTGTTGAGGTTGTTATTTTTATGTAATTTGAACAGCACAGTTAGCCGCTGTTAACTTACAATATATATCATTCTGGGTGATGACATTTTTCTTATAAATAAGCATAGTTAATGGAAGTGGATGATCCCAACATATTTTCTTACTTGCTTTCCTACTCAACAGTACATTGTGAATGTTCACTGTCTGTAAATGTACTACTAGACCATCAGTTTTATGGCTGTAGATTGCCTATGAATGGATATGTGATAATTTAGTTAACTATCCACAGTTGTTTGATGCATTTAGGTTACTCCTATTTTACTTTTTTTTTATTCCAATGAAAATGAAAGGTAGCAGTCCTTTTTAAATTATGTTTACAAGTTTATCCAGTCCTTTTTTCCAAGCAAATTCCTGGGTGTGGGCATTTAAATCATATCACAAATTATACTCCAGAAATTGGTGCTAATGGGGGCTAATTGAGAAGTGACGGCTTTTATAAATTGTGAATTTCTGAAGGTCAAAGGATATCTGGCCTAGTTCTGATGTAATTTTTATGGAAAGTATCTATCTAATGTAGTGAGGGCAACTCTGCTGTAGCCACCCTTGAAATTTGTGGACCATTTAGAATCTCTTCATGGTGGCATCAACCCGTGCTGCCTGTGGAACTGTGTCAGCAGCTGTCAATGCAAATCATCTCATTAACCTTCACGACCTGCCAGCGGGCGCATGGAAATCATTTTCCTGGGTTTACTTACTTTTGCTCTTTCTGGTGCACACCTTTTGCTCTTGCTACGAATACTCTTTTCTTCCCACATGCTTAGGTACTTGCAGATTCTTTGGCAAATGCTTTAGCATGTTTTGTGAAAATAAGAATAAATAGATCTCTTCCCTATTTTGATTTCCAACAATGCAATATTCTCTCTTAACCATTTGCACCTATTCTGCTAAGAAGTATCAAGGCAAAGAAGAAAACTCAGATGTTCCTTGTCGGAAACGAAAGGTCTTGCATCTTGTGTCCCAGTGGATTGCTCTCTACAAAGACTGGTTACATGAAGACGAACATTCAAAAATGTTCTTAAAGGTAATGTAAAATTTCGAGATATTCTTTGATGCCAAATGACTGATTTGATTTTGAATTATGTACTTCAAAAATCTCTTTTGTAGGTGGCAGTCATGCAACTTTTTTGTCATATTCAAGCTGTGACTTAAAGAAAACATTGTTTTGATTTTTGAGGCCTGATACTCTGTACATAGAAATTTTTTTAATTGAAAATAATTCATTATGAAAAAAATGTAGGCAGCCAGGTTTACATTTGCTAATTTAAGGTTATTTTATATAATTCATGGGAATTTTGATTACAGATGAAATAATTAAGGTAGATAAAACATATCTGAAAACTTGACACTATTCAATATGTTGAGATTTATTCTGAGCTTGAACTAACCAGTCCCATATACACAATATTTGGATAAAATATTATCATTTAAAAACTATATTGACAAGACATACATTATGAAAGGTTTTCAGACTGTGATGTATTTTGAGAATTTTAAGCAATAGTAAGAGTAAGTTGCAAAATTGGTACTAACCTAGATTTACATTTGGAATTAGATAAACTGATATATTTTTCTTTCTTTCTTTCTTTCTTTCTTTCTTTCTTTCTTTCTTTCTTTACTTCCTTCCTTCCTTCCTTCCTTCCTTCCTTCCTTCCTTCCTTCCTTCCTTCCTTCCTTCCTTCCTTCCTTCCATGCCCAGCAAGGAGCCCAATATGAGGCTTGAACTCACAGCTCTGAGATCAAGACCTGAGCTGAGATCAAGGGTCGGATGCATAGCCGACTGAGCCACCCAGGCGCCCCTAGATAAACTGATAGGTTTTTCTAATCATTAATAGCTACAATACCTTTTGAACACAGCTGATTCTCTGGAGACGATATGTAGACAGTTGAACTCCCTTGGCCACCAAAACCATATTAGCCATTCAGGTTAACACAGAGAAAAGGTAGAATGGAATTTGAGCTGGGAGCAGGTCTATTTCAGAATAGACAAGTGTTCATACTGATTTTGCCTTTAATGAAGGAATTCACTTTGATTTCAAAAGTCAGGTGTCCTTTAGACATCCAGTTAAAAACTGGTTTAACCACTCTGTGCCTAAACTAATGTTATTTTCTTTTTTTTAAGATTTTATTTATTTATTTGAGAGAGAGAGACAACAAAATCAAGGGGAGCAGCAGAGGTAGAAGAAGCAGGCTCCTGGCTGAATAGGGAGCATGACGTGGGGCTTAATCCCACGACCTGAGTTCAAGGCAGATGCTTAACTGACTGAGCCACCCAGGCATCCCAAAAACTAATGTTATTTTCAAAACAACTAGGTAATAGGATTCATTCGGGTTTTTTTTTCCTTTCCAAATGACTATGTGGATATTATTTTTTTAATATAGAATAGGCATGAAAATCTTGAGTAGCTTTCCAGGTGTCTCTAAGTTTCCAGCGTTGACTACTTATGGCCCCTGAAGGCTGTGAGAGCCACACAGCTGAGTGAAGGACGAGGGGGTGGAATCCCACTTAGGATCTCACTGGTACCTGGTTTAACCTCCTGTATGATTCCGCATTCCACCTATTCCCTCGGCAGGTTAACCATTGTGTAAGTCCTAATCCTTACAAAATAGGCCTTTCAGCTGCCATTTTTCTTTCTCCCCCACCCCTCAGACCATATACAGGAATGTACTGGATGATGTATATGAATATCCAATACTTGAAAAAGAGTTGAAAGAATTTCAGAAAATACTTGGAATGCACCGTCGTCAGTGAGTATTTAATTTTCCATATTACAGTTAATAAAAGAAAACAGCAAATGTGATAGAATTTGAGTGTCTTACAAAGTTTATCTTGGACCCTTCAAATCTGGTATCCCTTGATTCCTTAGCTTTTCTAGTAGTGAATTGTGTATTTTGTTTTTATATCAAAATGAATGAACACAAAATCAACCTTATTGGCTATTTTTAAAAATTTTTTTCCACTTTCATGCCGATTTTTCATTTATGTTTTTATTTTTTTTAATTTTTTATTTTTTTAATTAACATATAATGTATTATTTGGTTCAGAGGTACAGGTCTGTGATTCATCAGTCTTACACAATCCACAGTGCTCACCATAGCACATACCCTCCCCAGTGTCCATCACCCAGCCACCCGATTGCTCCCACCCCCACCCCTCCAGCAACCCTCAGTTTGTTTCCTGAGATTAAGAGTCTCTTACGGTTTGTCTTCCTCTCTGGTTTCCTCTTGTTTCATTTTTTCCTCCCTTCCTCCATGATCCTCTGCCTTGTTTTTCAAATTCCACATATCAGCGAGATCATATGATAATTGTCTTTCTCTGATTGACTTATTTCACTTAGCGTAATACCCTCTAGTTCCATCCACGTCGTTGCAAACGGCAAGATTTTTTTTTTTTTGATGGCTGCATAATATTGGCTATTTTTTTTTTAACACTGATAGGTAGAAACCAACTGAGCCATAACAACCTGGATACATAAAAACAATTCTTTAATAAGTTATTATTTAATTTTAAAAGTGTAAATATTTAACTTGTCATTTGGGGGGCTCATAGCTGTCTCTAATGGAATAGGAAAAAAAACAGTTTTAGAAATAGATTTCAGCAAGTCATGAAGCATTTTTAAAGCTCCATTTTATGGATTCCCTGAGGTTTATTTATCAGTTTAGAAAGATTAAAGAAAACCATTTATTCCCTGACTTTTGGCATGTGTAAGTATCCCCGAGGTATCTGTCATCCGTCTTTCAGATTGCCAATACCTGATTTACCACTAACTCTCCTTATTAATTTTGGTGAATGAAAACATCAGGTCATTATTCAGTTTTCAGATAGAGCTGCAAAGTTAATCTGAAAGGAAAAATTGTTCTCTGATTTACAGTGTACTTTCTACTTAGTAAACATGAAACGCATGTGTTGTCAAGTTGTGAGAAACTTCTATGAAGATTTCAGCAGTCACAGAGGCACTTCTTGTAGAAAATGTTAATTCAGGCCTTTCAGATGACTAATTTGAGACTTAAAACCTGACCTAATTTTAGTAAAGAGAGATCCTATTGCACATTAAATGTCTACATAAATTAATTTTAGGGCACAAACAAATCATGTATCAGCTTTAGTCCTCAATCATGAAAATCACACATTTAGAAATTCAGAAATGAGATGCAGTTTAGGACAGTGTTAGAAACAAATGTTGGGAATTTGGGTGATGTTCCTTTGTCACGGTCTACACCATAATAAGTTCTCAGCACCTAAGACTAGTATGAAAATGTGAACAAATAAATGAAACAGGAAAGAAAAAGACAACTTTTACATCAAAATAATCCCCCACATGGAGGTTGGTCTCTGCTGTAAGGCAGGCCTGGTTACCCTTGGGAAACTAATTCATGGTTTGATACGTTTAAATGCATTCAGTACATTAATGGAACTTCATACATCCCATTAAAAAAACTTACATAAAATGGGAAATAATAGGTTAAAATAAGAAAATGACATAAGATATGACTCTTGCCTCTTTGGTAAAAGATTATGAGATATCTCTAGACTCTAGAAAAAGATTTGAGCTGGGGACCTACAGAACGTCCCCTACTTCCACCACCATGGAAACGTTCTGGAAAAGATGTGCCTTAGCTAACTTAACCACCTGAATAACAATAATTTCACCAAAAAGCTACCAGTATATGAGAAAACTTAGAGTTTCTGTGGACCGAATAAATCCAGTTCTTCCTTCAGCATTCACTTCCTGTGCATAGAAAGTAAAATATACTTGTTGAGGAGATAGCATCTTTTCTTCCTTATTCAGTCGAAACCCAGAGCCCAATGTCAAGGGTGTTATACATAGTGACCTCATGAATACTAGGTTTTATCTTTCTGAAAAGCAGAAACCTCTGCCCAGTACCTGAAAATTAGTCTTCTGTGACAGTCACTGCATTATTCTAGGTGTGGGGTAAAGACTGACTTCTTCTCCTTTTCCTTTCAGCACTGTGGATGAATATTCACCACAAAGGAAGGTGAGGCAGACCTTGCTCTATCCGAAATGGGGCCATCAAGTTTGGAGACCTTGCTTTGCCTCAGTTGGCATTTCTTCATAATTAAAATGAATCCTGCCCCAAGCCAGCCTGGGGCAGGCAGGGAAGCCTGGGGCTGTGGCTTACGTGCACTTTGCTGCTTCACTTCACTTTGCCTGTGCCGCTATAGATCCAGATTGGGTGCTAGCCATGTGCCCTTGACTGGACATTCTGCATATTTTTGGAATCTGAGAGTTTCCCCAGTGTTCCCAGAGTGATCTAAATTTGAATTGGAAACATTGGTGCAAAAAAAAGAAAAAAAATGCAGGCAAGAATCTTGACTGGCAAGGGTGAGGAAGTACTTTTCAAACCGACAAAAAGAGAAAGAAGGAGTGTGTTTCCTATTCACCTTGAAGGGAAAATGCAAAATGAGATGTCAGGCACAAGTTTCGTAGAAGCTGATCTATCGGGTGGATAATCATAATGAATAATGTACTTATTTCCCTTAAGCAAGTCATTGTGCTACAGCAGAAGTATGCAGCTGTCTCAAAGTTGCTTTATCCAAAAGCGTGGTTAATGTTGGGATGTCTCTCTCTAGAGGAGAATCTGTGGATGTTTGTAGTAGCCAGAGTTCAAAATCATGCCAATACTCTCCAGCATGTTGCAGGGAATAATTATAGGACCTTTTTGCCTGCTACTGGCTTTGGCTGAGGTCTGTTATGTTGCTCACAATCTTTACTTCCACATGCATTAATAGAGGCAACTCCCTATTTATTTCTCTAAAATTGGATGGGTGGATTTCATACTTAAAAAAAAAAAAGAAAGAAAATTGGCTAGCTCTTTTGGAACATGTTGTAAACAGCTGTGGTTTTCCAAAGGACAGGAATGCATTCATTCATTGTTCTCTTTCTCGCTTCTCACAGAATAAAGCCCTTTTCCACCAATTCAGTCTTAAGGAGAACTGGCTCCA